>NW_026137464.1:0-34321 GCF_009805555.1 Andrographis paniculata | reverse complement strand
TAAGTATAAATCTATAATGCTATAATAATATAAGGAAAAACATTGAAAAAACAAAAGCGCTAAATATACATATTCGAATACTCTACACAAATACGAAAAGCACTGCAATTAGAACTATAGAGCACAAAGTAAGTATAATCATAACATGCTATATAATATAAAGGAAAACATTGAAAAAACAAAGCGCTAAATATACTAATTTCGAACACTCTACACAACAATACGAAAAGCACTGTAATTAGAATATAGAGCACAAAGTAAGTATAATCTATAAATTCTATATAATAGATAAATGAAAAACATTGAAAAAACAAAAGCGCTAAATATACTAATTTCGAACACTCTACAACAAACGAAAAGCACTGTGACTGAATTTGAACTATAGAGCACAAAGTAAGTATAATCTATAACATGCTATATAATATAAAGGAAAACTTGAAAAAACAAAAGCGCTAAATATACTAATTTCGAACACTCTACAACAAATACGAAAAGCACTTCAATTAGAACTATAGAGCACAAAGTAAGTATAATCTATAAATGCCTATATAATATAAAGAAAAACATTGAAAAACAAAAGCGCTAAATATACTAATTTCGAACACTCTACAACAAATACGAAAAGCACTGTAATTAGAACTATAGAGCACAAAGTAAGTATAATCTATAACATGCTATATAATATAAGGAAAACATTGAAAAAACAAAAGCGCTAAAATAATACTAATTCGAACACTCTACAACAAATACGAAAAGCACTGCAATTAGAACTATAGAGCACAAAGTAAGTATAATCTATAACATGCTATATAATATAAAGGAAAACACTTGAAAAAAAAACAAAGCGCTAAATATACTAATTTCGAACACTCTACAACAAATACGAAAAGCACTGCAATTAGAACTATAGAGCACAAAGTAAGTATAATCTATAACATGCTATATAATATAAAGGAAAACATTGAAAAAACAAAAAAGCGCTAATATACAATTTCGAACACTCTACAACAAATACAAAGCACTGCAATTAGAAACTATAGAGCACAAAGTAAGTATAATCTATAACATGCTATATATATAAGGGAAAACATTGAAAAAACAAAAGCGCTAAATATACTAATTTCGAACACTCTACAACAAATACGAAAAGCACTGCAATTAGAACTATAGAGCACAAAGTAAGTATAATCTATAACATGCTATATAATATAAAGGAAAAACATTGAAAAAACAAAAGCGCTAAATTACTAATTTCGAACACTCTACAAACAAATACGAAAAGCACTGCAATTAGAACTATAGAGCACAAAGTAAGTATAATCTATAACATGCTATATAATATAAAGGAAAAACATTGAAAAACAAAAGCGCTAAATATACTAATTTCGAACACTCTACAACAAATACGAAAAGCACTGCAATTAGAACTATAGAGCACAAAGTAAGTATAATCTATAACATGCTATATATATAAAGGAAAAACATTGAAAAAACAAAAGCGCTAAATATACTAATTTCGAACACTCTACAACAAATACGAAAAGCACTGCAATTAGAACTATATAGCACAAAGTAAGTATAATCTATAACATGCTATATAATTAAAGGAAAAACATTGAAAAAACAAAAGCGCTAAATATACTAATTTCGAACACTCACAACAAATACGAAAAGCACTGCAATTAGAACTATAGAGCACAAAGTAAGTATAATCTATAACATCTATATAATATAAAGGAAAACATTGAAAAAACAAAAGCGCAATATACTAATTTCGAACACTCTACAACAAATACGAAAAGCACTGCAATTAGAACTATAGAGCACAAAGTAAGTATAATCTATAACATGCATATAATATAAAGGAAAACATTGAAAAAACAAAAGCGCTAATATACTAATTCGAACACTCTACAACAAATACGAAAAGACTGCAATTAGAACTATAGAGCACAAAGTAAGTATAATCTATAACATGCTATATAATATAAAGGAAAAACATTGAAAAAACAAAAGCGCTAAATATACTAATTTCGAACACTCTACAACAATACGAAAAGCACTGTAATTAGAACTATAGAGCACAAAGTAAGTATAATCTATAACATGCTATATAATATAAAGGAAAAACATTGAAAAAACAAAAGCGCTAAATATACTAATTTCGAACACTCTACAACAATACGAAAAGCACTGCAATTAGAACTATAGAGCACAAAGTAAGTAAATCTATAACATGCTATATAATATAAAGGAAAAACATAAAAAACAAAAGCGCTAAATATACTAATTTCGAACACTCTACAACAAATACGAAAAGCACTCCAATTAGAACTATAGAGCACAAAGTAAGTATAATCTATAACATGCTATATAATATAAAGGAAAAACATTGAAAAAACAAAAGCGCTAAATATACTAATTTCGAACACTCTACAACAAATACGAAAAGCACTGCAATTAGAACACACAAAGTAAGTATAATCTATAACATGCTATATAATATAAAGGAAAAACATTGAAAAAACAAAAGCGCTAAATATACTAATTTCGAACACTCTACAACAAATACGAAAAGCACTGCAATTAGAACTATAGAGCACAAAGTAAGTATAATCTATAACATGCTATATAATATAAAGGAAAAACATTGAAAAACCAAAAGCGCTAAATATACTAATTCGAACACTCTACAACAAATACGAAAAGCACTGCAATTAGAACTATAGAGCAAAAAGTAAGTATAATCTATAACATGCTATAATATAAAAGGAAAAACATTGAAAAACAAAAGCGCTAAATATACTAATTTCGAACACTCTACAACAAATACGAAAAGCACTGCAATTAGAACTATAGAGCACAAAGTAAGTATAATCTATAACATGCTATATAATATAAAGGAAAAACATTGAAAAACAAAAGCGCTAAATATACTAATTTCGAACACTCTACAACAAATACGAAAAGCACTGTAATTAGAACTATAGAGCACAAAGTAAGTATAATCTATAACATGCTATATAATATAAAGGAAAAACATTGAAAAAACAAACGCGCTAAATATACTAATTTCGAACACTCTACAACAAATACGAAAAGCACTGAATTAGAACTATAGAGCACAAAGTAAGTATAATCTATAACATGCTATATAATATAAAGGAAAAACATTGAAAAAACAAAAGCGCTAAATATACTAATTTCGAACACTCTACAACAAATACGAAAAGCACTGCAATTAGAACTATAGAGCACAAAGTAAGTATAATCTATAACATGCTATATAATATAAAGGGAAAACATTGAAAAAAAAAAGCGCTAAATATACTAATTTCGAACACTCTACAACAAATACGAAAAGCACTGCAATTAGAACTATAGAGCACAAAGTAAGTATAATCTATAACATTCTATATAATATAAAGGAAAAACATTGAAAAAACAAAAGCGCTAATATACTAATTTCGAACACTCTAAAACAAATACGAAAAGCACTGCAATTAGAACTATAGAGCACAAAATAAGTATAATCTATAAAATGCTATATAATATAAAGGAAAAACATTGAAAAAACAAAAGCGCTAAATATACATATTTCGAACACTCTACAACAAATACGAAAAGCACTGCAATTAGAACTATAGAGCACAAAGTAAGTATAATCTATAACATGCTATATAATATAAAGGAAAAACATTATAAAAACAAAAGCGCTAAATATACTAATTTCGAACACTCTACAACAAATACAAAAAGCACTGTAATTAGAACTATAGAGCACAAAGTAAGTATAATCTATAACATGCTATATAATATAAAGGAAAACATTGAAAAACAAAAGCGCTAAATATACTAATTTCGAACACTCTACAACAAATACGAAAAGCACTGCAATTAGAACTATAGAGCACAAAGTAAGTATAATCTATAACATGCTATATAATATAAAGGAAAAACATTGAAAAAACAAAAGCGCTAAATATACTAATTTCGAACACTCTACAACAAATACGAAAAGCACTGCAATTAGAACTATAGAGCACAAAGTAAGTATAATCTATAACATGCTATATAATATAAAGGAAAAACATTGAAAAAACAAAAGCGCTAAATATACTAATTTCGAACACTCTACAACAAATACGAAAAGCACTGCAATTCGAACTATATTGCACAAAGTAAGTATAATCTATAACATGCTATATAATATAAAGGAAAAACATTGAAAAAACAAAGCGCTAAATATACTAATTTCGAACACTCTACAACAAATACGAAAAGCGCTGCAATTAGAACTATAGAGCACAAAGTAAGTATAATCTATAACATGCTATATAATATAAAGGAAAAACATTGAAAAACAAAAGCGCTAAATATACTAATTTCGAACACTCTACAACAAATACGAAAAGCACTGTATTAGAACTATAGAGCACAAAGTAAGTATAATCTATAACATGCTATATAATATAAAGCAAAAACATTGAAAAAACAAAAGCGCTAAATATACTAATTTCGAACACTCTACAACAAATACGAAAAGCTCTGCAATTAGAACTATATTGCACAAAGTAAGTATAATCTATAACATTCTATATAATTCAAAGAAAAAACATTGAAAAAACAAAAGAGCTAAATATACTAATTTCGAACACTCTACAACAAATACGAAAAGCACTGCAATTAGAACTATAGAGCACAAAGTAAGTATAATCTATAACATCTATATAATATAAAGGGAAAACATTGAAAAAACAAAAGCCCAAATATACTAATTTCGAACACTCTACAACAAATACGAAAAGCATTGCAATTAGAACTATAGAGCACAAAGTAAGTATAATCTATAACATGCTATATAATGCAAAGCAAAAACATTGAAAAAAAAAAGCGCTAAATATACTAAATTCGAACACTCTACAACAAATACGAAAAGCACTGCAATTAGAACTATAGAGCACAAAGTAAGTATAATCTATAACACGCTATATATAATACAAAGGAAAAACATTGAAAAAATAAAAGCGCTAAATATACTAATTTCGAACACTCTACAACAAATACAAAAAGCACTGTAATTAGAACTATAGAGCACAAAGTAAGTATAATCTATAACATGCTATTTAATATAAAGCAAAAACATTGAAAAAACAAAAGCGCTAAATATACTAATTTCGAATACTCTACAACAAATACGAAAAGCACTCCAATTCGAACTATATTGCACAAAGTAAGTATAATCTATAACATGCTATATAATATAAAGAAAAAACATTGAAAAAACAAAAGCGCTATATATACTAATTTCGAACACTCTACAAAAAATACGAAAGGCACTGCAATTAGAACTATAGAGCACAAAGTAAGTATAATCTATAACATGCTATATAATATAAAGGAAAAACATTGAAAAAACAAAAGCGCTAAATATACTAATTTCGAACACTCTACAACAAATACAAAAAGCACTGTAATTAGAACTATAGAGCACAAAGTAAGTATAATCTAAAACATGCTATTTAATATAAAGCAAAAACATTGAAAAAACAAAAGCGCTAAATATACTAATTTCGAACACTCTACAACAAATACGAAAAGCACTCCAATTCGAACTATATTGCACAAAGTAAGTATAATCTATAACATGCTATATAATATAAAGGAAAAACATTGAATGAACAAAAGCGCTAAATATACTAATTTCGAACACTCTACAACAAATACGAAAAGCATTGCAATTAGAACACAAAGTAAGTATAATCTATTGCATTCTATATAATGCAAAGGAAAAACATTGAAAAAACAAAAGCGCTAAATATACTAATTTCGAACACTCTACAACAAATACGAAAAGCACTGCAATTAGAACTATAGAGCACAAAGTAAGTATAATCTATAAAATGCTATATAATATAAAGGAAAAACATTGAAAAAAGAAAAGCGCTAAATATACTAATTTCGAGTACTCTTCAACAAATACGAAAAGCACTGCAATTCGAACTATATTGCACAAAGTAAGCATAATCTATAACATTCTATATAATATAAAGGAAAAACATTGAAAAAACACAAGCGCTAAATATACTAATTTCGAACACTCTACAACAAATACGAAAAGCGCTGCAATTAGAACTATAGAGCACAAAGTAAGTATAATCTATAACATGCTATTTAATATAAAGCAAAAACATTGAAAATCCAAAAGCGCTAAATATACTAATTTCGAACACTCTACAACAAATACAAAAAGCACTGTATTTAGAACTATAGAGCACAAAGTAAGTATAATCTATAACATGCTATATAATATAAAGCAAAAACATTGAAAAAACAAAAGCGCTAAATATACTAATTTCGAGTACTCTACAACAAATACGAAAAGCACTGCAATTCGAACTATATTGCACAAAGTAAGTATAATCTATAACATTCTGTTACGTACGAAATTTAGAACTAGGTTAAAAGCCCAAGGTAAAAAGAAGAATGGGCCTGGCAATAGGGTTGATTTGAACTGGCTGAAGGACACCGTGAGGAAATCAAGGAAAATAGGTTTATTTCTAAGGAAAATACAGGACGGAAGGACCTCAGGTCGGTAGGTCCTCAAGACGGAAAGACCTCAGGTCGGAAGGTCTTCGAGTCGGAAGGTCCTCAAGACGGAAAGTCATCAGGACGGAAGGACCTCAGGTCGGTAGGTCCTCAAGACGGAAAGACCTCAGGTCGGAAGGTCTTCGAGTCGGGAGGTCCTCAAGACGGAAAGCCATCAGGACGGAAGGATCTCAGGTCGGTAGGTCCTCAAGACGGAAAGACCTCAGGTCGGAAGGTCTTCAGGTCGGGAGGTCCTCAAGACGGAAAGACCTCAGGACGGAAGGTCTTCAGGTCGGGAGGTCCTCAAGACGGAAAGACCCCAGGACGGAAGGTCTTCAGGTCGGGAGGTCCTCAAGACGGAAAGTTATCAGGACGGAAGGACTTTAGGTCGGTAGGTCCTCAAGACGGAAAGACCTCAAGTCGGAAGGTTTTCAGGTCGGGAGGTCCTCAAGACGGAAAGTCATCAGGACGGGAAGTCCGCAGGTCGGGAGGCCCTCAAGACGGGAAATCCGTAGGTCGGGAGGCCTTCAGGACGGGAAGTTCTCAAATCGGAACTCTGTGGCAGGACCAACAAATCGGGTGGTTTGTTAGTCGGGATGTCTGTAGCTACTCTGAATAAGTCAGATGATTTGTTAGTCGGGAGGATTGGCAGTCGGGCCAATGCGGTTGTAGATTGGCAGTCGGGCCAAAAGGGCGGAAGGTCTGTGGTCGGCTCAAAGAGTGAATATAGGGATAATTGTGGTCTGCTGAGGACACGTGTCAGCAGGAGAAGGATTGGAAGACGGTTGGGAAGGAGACGTTGTAACCGTTCGGGCGACGGTTTTCAGTACAGTTTCCCAGAGAATATTTAAAGGTTTGGATAATCATTTGGCAAGGTATCTTCAATCAACTTCAACAAAGCAAAGTCAGATTTGGGGATCACCACTTTAAATTTCAGTCTTTTATTTTCCAGTTTATTTTCTGTACCATACAGTGTTTAGAGATTCCTAATCTCAGGCACTAATTAATCAAGTTTAAGGATATTTTCTATATCTTTGAATTTTACTTTATTTTTGTTGAAAAAATACATCAACAAATTGGCGACCACAGTGGGAGCAAGACAAAATTGCTCATTCCAATTCCGGCGATAATTTCATACGTCTTAGATCCGGCCGAATCATCGGAAGGGTCCATATGGCAGGTTCACAACCTCAATCATCTTCGGCACCGGTGGGAGAATCCGTTCCACCACCTATTGTGCCAAATGCCGGGGAAATCCCACAACCACCAACTGATTGGTGGTCTTATGTTCAACAAATGAACAACCAGCATACCTTGGTTATGCAGAATATGTTGCGTGAGCAACAAACGAACATGTTGCGTGAGCAACAGAGTCTGATGCAGAACATGATAGATCAAGCACTGTCAAGGGTTAGTCTTCAACCCACTCAAACTCCACCAGGAGTATCACCGTCCAGACCACAGGCAAATTTCGCAGGGCCATCATTCGTGGATAGTACATTCCCAAGTGCCACAAATCCCAACCGAATGGATAGGGGAAAATCTCCTTTGACTTTTCCCAACAATGTTCCACTGGGACCAAGGGTTACCAATCCGCAGCCGAACAATACAAGGGAGGACAGGCCTGAAGGATATATACATGATCCTATTCATATTCCTGTGCAGGATCCGTTCCATGTTCCTGATCATCAACGCTTTCATGTAGATCCTGATGAGATTGCACATATATTAAGGGATCAGTATGGATTAACTCCTCAGATGGCTAACCGCCCTGCATATCAGAGACCTTTCCCAGAAAGGATCATTAATGAACACCCTCTCCCAAGGAATTTTCGACCACCCGACTTTCATGCATTCTCAGGGGAGGACGGATCTTCCACCATAGAACATGTTGGTCGGTTCACAGCACAATTAGGAGAAGTTGGCAATAACCCTTTTTATAAGTTACAGCTGTTTGGTTTATCTCTTACTAGAACGGCGTTTTCGTGGTTTGTAAGTCTGCCTCCTGGACAAATTCAGACATGGGAAGGACTGGAGATGGCATTTCACGCTAGATTCTTCAATCCTTTACCAGTTGTTTCTTTAACTGATTTACTAGAATTGAGACAGTATCCAGAAGAATCTGCTTCACAGTTTATAGAAAGGGTGCGATTGATGAAGGGACGATGTCCTACGGTAATCAGTGAGAAAGAGATGACCAATTTAGTGGTCCGGAATATGCATACTCGTTTAAGAAAGGCACTCACTGCCCTGGATGTTGAGGATTTGGCAAGTCTTGCATCCAAGGCAGGACGTTTGAGTCTTTGTTCAGAGAGGAAGATCAGCATAACAGGCGTAATAGAGGCCAACATATGGCGAGTATGGGAACAGAAACATGTGACTTTGATTTTAATCAATCAGAAGAGATGGCAGCCGAAATCCTTTCTGGAAAACCTTATGTATGCCCTAAATTGAAGCCAGTACCAGGATCTGAAGGAAAGGAGCAACCGACCTTTGATAGTTCGAAAGCTGATGAAATCTTTGATATCCTACTGACTGATGGGCAGATCCGTATTCCAAAGGGGCAAAGATTGGCCACTAAAGAAGAAATCAAAGGGAGACCATATTGTAAGTGGCATAATTCTTTCACACACAATACAAGTCAGTGTACTCATTTCAGGAAGGAAATTCAAAAAGCCATCAAGACAGGTCGGCTCAAATACATCACTCTAGGTGTAGACCAGCAACCGTTTCCGAAAGTAACAACGGCAATGGTTGACATCCAACCAAGTTCGGAAACAAGGAAAAGTTCGGCCAATGATGGACAAACAGGGGAACGAACTCAAGCAAGCCCCGGAACAAAGAAAGGAAATCAGCCAAACAGCAGCCGACCGGAAGAACGACTCAAAGTTGTTGAAAGGCCAGTCGCTGAAAAATGGGACCGTCCAGACGGTTCTTTTAATGTGGAGGTGAAAGAAAAGGTTTTAGTGCGTGACCACCCGACCAGAAAAACAGGTTCGGTCGGGCACAATTGGGCTCGAAATAAAAAGCCTTTACCCGTTGATATAGATCCTCGTTTCCCAGGTATGAATCGTACACAGATTCGCAATGCCAAACGCAGGTATGCTGCAAAGTATGGGAAACGAGTTCCTTCACCAAAACAACGAACCGACGAACAAAAAGCAGCCGACCACTTGGCAGGAGATCAGTCCATTAGGGTCTTTACAGAACAAACAACCAACGAGCAGGGAGCAGCCATTCAGTCTCCAAAAAGTCGGTCCAGTCGGGTCTGGTCAGGAAAGCAACCGAATGACGGATTAGGCGCTTCCGACTATACCAAAGGAAGTTCGTCGGGACAAGGGAAAGGTAAAGGAATGGCAGATGAAATAATTAGAGGTTTTCGATGCCAACATTGTGAACGGATCAACATCAATCCATCTCCTGAGGAATTCCGCATAGAATCTTTGACGGTTCAATCTCGGGATAAGACAAAGGAAGAAGTTGTAACTACAGAGGAAAGTTCAAGATCTGTTAAATCTCGTCTGGGACCACGAATCCCTTGTCGAATGACAGAGATTAATCAGATTAGAGATGAACCGATGTGGGCGAGTCTGGTAGATGATACTATGGACGAACCTTTATGGGCATTCTTGGCAGATGACGAATTAGAGGAAACAGAGTGGGCAAAGACTTCAGATTCCGAGCCTCAGACGGAGGCACCTTCGATTGTGTTTCCTCCTATTCCAGAGGGTGCGATCTCCCATTTGAAACCTCTGTATGTTAATGCTCATATTTGTGGGAAACCAATCACAAAGGTTTTCGTGGATAATGGAGCAGTCTTTAATGTTATGCCATTGAAGACTCTCAAGAAGTTAGGAAAAGGAATTCATGATCTGTCTCCTGTGGAATTCGAAATGACAAGTTTTACAGGGCAGCCGACTAAGCCTGAAGGCATGATGGTTGCCACAATCGAGGTCGGACCAAAGAAGATCTCCACTGTTTTCTTTATTGTGGACGCAGATACTACATACTCTCTCTTGCTGGGAAGAGACTGGATTCATGCCTCTCAATGTGTGCCATCAACCTTGCACCAACAATTAATGTTCTGGGAAGGAAATCAGGTCTTCAAAATGGAAGCGAATGACAACCCATTCGATGTAACAGAACAAGTTGAAGAGTCAGTGTTTTATTCCAGTCATTTGGCTCCGATGTCTCAGTTGTATATGGCCAGGGAATACCCATACAAGGGTTATAAAGTCACTGGCCAGAACTCGATGTTCTATTAAAAGAACACCTTTATTGTATGGCTCATGATAAAGCCACACCCATTCCCATATAATTTGTTTGGTATGGATGATACAAGTTTAGAAGTATGTAGTTCTCTTATTAATAAGTTCTATTTAAAGCAATTATTACATAAAGCAGAAAATAGTAAAGAGATTCTGGATGTTCACCTCCAAGAAGATGAACAATTTCGTTGGCCCGACTTATTAGAAAAAACAGAACCAACAGCTTCATCACAAGACCCATTATTGGAGTTTAATTTAGGAACCGAATTGGTTCCAAAAGTGATCAGGTTAAGTGGTTATTTGTCTAAAGAGCAACAGACAATGATGCTCGAAGTTATTAGAAACAACATTGATTGTTTAGCATGGGATTATTCAGAGATGCCTGGTTTGACAAGAAGTCTAATAGAGCATCGATTGCCTATCAAAGAAGGTTGTAAACCTTACAAACAACCTCCAAGGCGAATGAGCCCGGATCTGATGCCTCAAATCAAGGAAGAAATCCAAAAACTTCTCAAAGTGGGTTTCATTCAGCCTTGCCGTTATGCGGAGTGGCTGGCTAACATTGTGCCAGTGGTCAAGAAAAATGGTAAGATAAGGATATGCATCGATTTCAGGGATTTGAATCTAGCTACCCCTAAGGATGAATATGTGATGCCTATGGCCGACATGTTGATAGATGCAGCAGCAGGGCATAAAATCCTTAGTCTGATGGATGGTTATGCAGGTTATAACCAAATATTTCTGGCAGAAGAAGACATTCCTAAGACAGCATTCAGATGCCCAGGGGCTTTAGGTATTTATGAATGGACAGTCATGCCATTCGGGTTAAAGAATGCAGGGGCAACTTACCAAAGAGCCATGAATTCAATCTTTCATGATTTAATTGGCAAATCTATGGAAGTTTATATTGATGATGTTATTGTTAAATCTGCCAGTTTTGACGAACATTTGAGAAATCTTGAAGAGGCATTCGAAAGAATGAAGAAGTACAAGTTGAAGATGAATCCAACCAAATGTGCTTTTGGAATATCAGCCGGGAGTTTTTTAGGATTTTTAGTTCATGAGAGAGGAATTGAAATCGATGCCAATAAGGCTAAAGCCATTCTTGACAGTCGGCCACCCAAGACGGTTAAAGAAATCCAAAGTCTTTTGGGTAAGGTGAACTATTTGAGGCGTTTCATTTCTAATGCTGCTGGCAAGGTCAGACCCATTACTAAATTGTTGAAAGCTGGAAAAAATGCCTTTGAATGGGGTCCCGACCAACAGACGGCTTTAGATGCTATCAAGCAGGCATTGGTTCACCCTCCAGTCTTGATGCCTCCTAAACAAGGTCGGCCACTCAAACTTTATTTGGCAAATACATATGAAGTGGTTAGCTGTTTATTGGCACAGGATGGTGATGACGGGAAGGAAAGGGCAATCTACTATCTCAGTAAAACCCTTACAGGACCAGAACTGAATTACACTATGCCGGAAAAAATGTGTTATTCATTGGTCTTTGCTTGTACTAAACTCGAGCATTATTTGCTGCCCAGAAGAATTGAGGTCATATCAAAGGTGGATCTCATCAAATTGATTTTACAGAGACCTACTATGAAGGGCAGACTCATGAAGTGGGCCATCAAATTGGCTCCTTTTGATCTTCAACATTCCCCTTTGAGGGCAGTCAAGGGACAAGCAGTAGCCGACTTCTTAGCAGAATTTTCACAAGTCGGGTACTCTCATTGTGATAGCGTCCGACCACTTGTTTGTTCATCATATTTGAATAATCTACAGGTCGGATGTGTACCTTATATAAGTACCAGAACATGGTTGATGTTCTTTGATGGCTCTACCTCTGGAAACAAATCAGGGGCAGGGGTCTTTTTGCAAGGACCTGACGGTCAAAAGATCAACTTACAACTACGATTGGAAGCCATGACCCATAATTCGGCAGAATATGAAGCTTTAATTTTGGGTTTGGAGGCTTTAATAGCCAGGAAGGTCCAGTCTGTAATCATAAGGGGGGATTCTCAATTAGTAGTCAACCAGGTAAACAATCAATATGTTTGCAATTACCCTCATCTTCGCAGATACAGGGACATTGTGGGTCGGTTACTGACAAAAATCTCAGAAGTAATAATTGAGTTCATTCCGAGGAAAGAAAACCAACGTGCTGATGAGTTGGCTCAAAGGGCCTGTAAAGGAATTCTGGAGGATATTTGGTCGGAGGTCAAGTCGGGCATAGAAGAAAGGACAGACCCAATATGTGACCGAATGGTCGGGCAGGAGACTGTCGGACAGGAGCCCGACTGCGAAGTTATGGTCGAGCAGGAGACTGTCGGACAGGCACCCGACTGCGAAGTTGTCGGGCAGGAGACGGTCGGTCAAGAGCCCGACTGCGAAGTTATTGTCGGACAGGAGTCCGACGGCGAAACAGTGCCCGATTGGAGAACAGAGCTTATCCTGTATTTACAGAATCCAGGTGCGAGTGTTTCAATTGCGACACGATTGAAGGCTTTACGTTTTCAATTGATAAATGGAATTTTGTATAAGAGATCATTTGAAGGTTTACTTTTGAAATGCTTGGGATCTAAAGAAGCTCTAGAGGTAATGACAGAAGTACATGGTGGGATATGTGGAGCTCATCGGGCAGGTCTGAATATGAGATGGGCCATTCATCGTTTGGGTTTTTTCTGGCCAAAGATTTTTGAAGATTGCATACAATTTGCCAAAGGCTGCCAGGAATGTCAGAGACATGGAAACTTAAACCATTTGCCAGTAACCGAATTGCAATTCTTGGCAAAACCATGGCCTTTTAAATCATGGGCTATGGATATTATTGGTAAGATACATCCTGCTTCATCGAAACATCATTGTTTCATATTGGTCGCGACTGACTACTTTACCAAATGGGTAGAAGCGGTTGCTTTGAAAAATGTAGATCAGAAGGAGGTGATAGACTTCGTTTTGAATCAAATTATTTACAGATATGGCATTCCTCAGTCTATAACAACCGACCAAGGCCTGGTTTTCACAGGGGAAAAGTTCTCTAGTTTCTTGGCAGAATTGGTGTTCGATTACATCATTCGTCACCTTATTATCCCCAAGCCAATGGACAAGCGGAAGCAGCAAATAAGATTATTATTGGGATTATAAAGAAGATGGTTGAAGGGAACCCAAGAAAGTGGCATTTGTTATTGTCTCAGGCTTTATGGGCACATAGGAATACCAGAAATACGGCCACAGGGTTCTCACCTTACCAACTCACGTTTGGCCAAGATGCTGTTTTACCAGCCGAAATCCGAGTATCTTCTGGCCGAACAGAATTTACTGATGGTGATCTTACAAAAGAGTACCAACAATTATGATGCAACAGTTGGAAGATTTGGATGTTAGCCGACTTCATGCAATAAGTCGAAGTGTGAAACAGAGTGAAATCAGAGCAAGGAGTTACGGAAAGAAAGTTCTTCACAGGACATTCCAAAAAGGAGACCTAGTCTGGAAGACCATTCTTCCTACATATAAGAAAACGGACCAATTGGGAAAATGGTCACCGAATTGGGAGGGACCATACATTATTCAAAAAGATATTGGGAATGGTGCTTTCATTATTGTAAATCATGAAGGTAAGAGAGTACATGATTGTATTAATGCTAAATATCTGAAGAGGTATTATCCTGCCTTTTCAGATAACAAAACTGCCTGAAGCAAAATATTATTCTCAGAACCCATTTGTGGGGTTCGAACCTATTTAAAGGTTCATTTCTGTTAGTCATCATGTATTTGTGAGAAATTTTCTGCCTCTGAATCAGACTTTTCATCCCAGTGAGTGGATATTAGCTCTGGTTCTTCTTCAATAAGATCTTCCAAATCTGGTCGGTACCTCTCCCATTGGCTTTGCATTTCGTCTAGATCTTGATTGGTACGTGCTTGCATGTCTGTTATGGCTTGATGTTCACGGTCAACAATGGTACGCAATCTTGAAAAGACTTTTCGTTGATTGGAAAAGATGTTATCCCAACCAAGATCTGGAAGTATGGTTGCTGCGTGATTTTCGATCATTTCCATGTGATGATGGAGGTCAGGAATGCGACCAAGGATGTCACGAAGAGGTTCATACCCCTCAATGATTTTTTCCATCAGGCGGATGACGCGATGAATGGTTCTTCTACCTCGTTGGGAGAATCGGAATTTGAAGTCTAGTTGCTTGAGTACATGTAACAAGTCTTCTGCATGGCCTCCAATAGGGTGATTACCTACAAAGAAGGGTTGAAGAACACCTTCCCAGTTGCTTGATGGAACATGAGGTCGGTCATTCGCCATGTTTGTTAACACTTCAAGTGTTTTGGTTTTCAAAATATGCCTTAGAATGTGTTTCTTAAAATGTGAGAAACAGTGTTCTTTTAAAGAAGGAGTTTGTTTCGATTCCTACAGAGTTGGAAATTGAAAGGTGATCCTTGTTTTGAGAGAAGAAAGAAAAATGGATTACTAAGTCAATTGTTGTTACAGAGGGGGGAGTATTACAAAAGTGCCCCTAGAGCAGTCTTTATATGTGTCCATTTGATTTCATCCCTGGATAGCCTTCTGGTATTGGCAGCCGTCTGGTATCTTCTGATGAATTGGGATCGAGCTTGGGTTTTCAGCTCTTGATCCAATTCAGCCTCGTTCTTTGTATACTTCTCAAGCAGACGCTGCTCATTGGTAATTTGCTTATCCAGGGTAGACTGTTCTTTCCTTAGCTCCCGCAATTCTGCCTCCTTTTTCTGGATGGCTTCATCAACTTGAGCCTTCGTGCTAAGGAGACCGCCCAACCGTCCAGTAGTTTGCTGAAGGGATTCTCGGGTCTTGGCCAAAGAATTCTCCAGTGTTGTTTGATCGAAGTCGGGCTGGGGGGTTTCGGCTGACAGGAGTCCAATAACTATCACTTCAGTTTTGAGCTCTGTAAGTCTTTCCATCAGCCGATGCAGAATGGGGACGGCTGGTGATTCCGTCGGAGTGTAAAAAAGAAGGCCACCAACCGTCTGAATGAGTTTGTCCAATAAATCGGATCTTAATTCTGACAGGGGATGGTTAATGGCCTCAGTGAATATAGTTTGGGCCTCCGCTGGAACTGGAACAGTTGAAAGGATAGCTAAGTCCGAAGGCCCCTGCAAGTCTTACAGTGTCAATAAGTATTCCAAGGGAGGTGCAAATTTATTCATCTAAGATATGTGTTACCTCTGGGCGGACTGCTGTCAGTGAGGGGGGCAGCAATGAGGTCGGTCGAGTAGGGCAGGCAGCTGGTATAACAGCAGCCGACTCGTCGGCTGCTGCGAATGGTCGTTGAGGTGCCGACCTGGGTCCCTATGGAAAGTAGTATATGAAACAGTTAGTGTTTTCCGAAAGAAACATTATGGCATGGATTGGTTTAATCTTACCAAATTCACAGAAGTCTCCGAATTGGATGAAGAAACTTCTTCCATTTCTGGAGGTTGGGCTGCCACAGGTGGTTCTTCTGCCTGCCACTCGATTGCTGGAGGTAATGCTGCTGCTGGCTGGGCGGCTGCAGGTTGGGCGGCTGCATCTAGAGCCACTGCAGCCGGGATCTCTGGAGCAACTGGGATAGCCGCAGCCGGGACACTTTCGGTTCCTAGTGCGGCTGCATCCGATTGCACTATTTCGAGATCACCAGCAGCAGGTATGTTGTTGTGAGGGTCCGCTTCGGCAGGGGCAGTTGGTCCTTCCTTCGAAATGGATGAGTCTGATGCCATGTATGGCGGTCGACCCATCTGGGAAGTAGTCCCTTCGCTGTCAGAAGAGACCCCTGCTGCTGATGCGATTGGTGAAGGTGTCTGTGAAAAATCATGGAAATGTTGTTGTTAAATATACCAAGGTTGGTCATTAGAATCCTAAGTATTGCTGATGAGAGAACTTACTGGTTCTATAGGCACTGCTGGTAAAGATTGCCTCCTGGTCGGGTGCCTGGCCCGACCACTCCTCGGTACGGGAGGAAGAGTTTGCCTCCTCTTCGGGTCCTCCGCCCGACTGCTCATTGGCAAATTGGTCTGGACCAAAGGTCCGATTGAATGGTCGGCTGGGGGTGGCGTCGTTTGTGTGGTCGGTGTCACCAAGGTCGGTTCTGGTGAATGAAATAAGTGAAATCAAAGTTAAGATATAGTGAATTGGTTCACGGTTTTAAGAAAAATTACCTATTCGGGGTCGGGTCCTTGCTGACGTCCTAGTAGTTCCAAGGTCCGCTGGAGCTTGCTGGTCGGCCCCAGAGGTCGGGGGTGTTTGCAGCTGGGAAGCTTTCCTTTTTCGCATGGGAACACTAGATCCGATTCCCGGGGCGGCTGTTTGTTGTTGAGTGCTAGTATGTCTAGCCGCCCCTAGAACCAATCCTTGGGGGGGAAGGAGTATGTTCAACAACCGATCCTCATCAGGGGAAATCAGGGACCATACAACCGACCACCATTCATTGAATGTATCTACAGTCTCAGGGTTGGAGCGGAAAGGAATATACGAATTGGAAATTATGTACGTGGTGAGCTGGGAGATATAAGAAGGGATTGAATTAGGTAGGACTCGTCGGTCAGGACTTTGAAAAATTATATGCGGACAAGCGACGGGTCCAGGGATACCTTGGCAACAGCCGAACTGGCGCGCCATGAATTGAGGTTCATAATTAAAAGTGTAAAAGGTTTTCTGCCCTTTTTTATCAAGTTTTTTGCTGCTAAAAAGAGACCTGGGTTTGAGGGCAACGTCCCAGGCAAAAGAATAGGTGGGATGAGGACAAGGCTCAGGAGTCGGAAGAGGATTTGGTGCCGGAAAGGGCCAGAAATGGTCGGGAGCATAACCCGCATATTTTTTATACATAGAAAATCGAGAGTTACTGCGGGTATCCGTTACAATTGCGGTTATTATTGGATCGGAAGATTGGAGTTTATTGCGTCCTGAGCAGAGTCGGTTGAGGGCTAATCCCAAATGTTTTTCAGATGTTGGCATAGTGGGCGGAGATCCTAAGTTGAACGCGTTGGGGAAGTAAAGACGGAACCAAAGTTCTAAAAACCAAAAAGGACCCGATGCGGCAGTGTCTAATTTTCTACTATCATTATCTGTTAGACGAAGGCTAACTTAGTAAGTCCTTCAAACAGATTGGCTAAAAACAGGGTGCCAAGGGAAAAGAACCGACCTGACGCGATATGAATGGCCAGGTCGAGATGAGAAGGAAGAACACATTTGGAAGGGGAAACAATAACGTACCTACAAAGCCAAAAAAGGATAAAGGCAGTATGCTCCCGGTCGGTTACAGGGGTCCCTGGAGCCCCTTGCTGGTCGGTTGCGAACTTTGTCCAACCCCATTCCTTCACACCTTGTAAAGACCACCCTGGATGGTCTTCTGATGGCTCCTGCCCATCTAGGGCTCCCATCACAGGGTCTTCACCCACGACTGGGAGATGCGCGATCATTGCCACATCCATAAGAGTTGGACCAAAGGGGCCCGATGGTAAGAGGAAAGTCCCATTTTCCGCATTCCAGAAGGCAGACATGGCCAACAGCACCTTCTCATGCAGGTTGATAGGCATGGTGGACAATAGTATGGCCTGGTCGATTTTTTGAGATCGCCATTGGGGTTGGAAGTGTTCTGCTACCCGTCGATACCAAGCGCGGTAAGGATCTTTTGGGTCTGTGAGATGGGTTTTGATGCTGTCTCGAATGCGAACTGCTTGGTAGTTAGGGTTGTTGATAGCCAAGGAATTTCGGGATTCCAAAACTTCCCTCATCCGATTTGAGTCTTCAGGAGTAGTGCAGTATGGGCGGATCGTCGGAGTTAGTACTTTCGAGGCTGAAAACGGGCCCTCTGGGAGGTTTCCGTCGAAAGGAAGGGCAGGAATGTATTGATTCGCCATGATTAAAGTGTTTTGGGATTGTGATTCACAAATGCTCGTATTGCGGGGAAGGAAGTTAATCAGGAGTGTTGCAGTTGCTAAGGGAGTTTTTCAAGAGGGTAGTGATGTATGAACTTCCAAACATTGATTGTTAAATGGCGTTTGAAAGTCCCTTGGCGGCGGGCAAGTTGTTACGTACGAAATTTAGAATTAGGTTAAAAGCCCAAGGTAAAAAGAAGAATGGGCCTGGCAATAGGGTTGATTTGAACTGGCTGAAGGACACCGTGAGGAAATCAAGGAAAATAGGTTTATTTCTAAGGAAAATACAGGACGGAAGGACCTCAGGTCGGTAGGTCCTCAAGACGGAAAGACCTCAGGTCGGAAGGTCTTCGAGTCGGGAGGTCCTCAAGACGGAAAGTCATCAGGACGGAAGGACCTCAGGTCGGTAGGTCCTCAAGACGGAAAGACCTCAGGTCGGAAGGTCTTCGAGTCAGGAGGTCCTCAAGACGGAAAGCCATCAGGACGGAAGGATCTCAGGTCGGTAGGTCCTCAAGATGGAAAGACCTCAGGTCGGAAGGTCTTTAGGTCGGGAGGTCCTCAAGACGGAAAGACCTCAGGACGGAAGGTCTTCAGGTCGGGAGGTCCTCAAGACGGAAAGACCCCAGGACGGAAGGTCTTCAGGTCGGGAGGTCCTCAAGACGGAAAGTTATCAGGACTGAAGGACTTTAGGTTGGTAGGTCCTCAAGACGGAAAGACCTCAAGTCGGAAGGTTTTCAGGTCGGGAGGTCCTCAAGACGGAAAGTCATCAGGACGGGAAGTCCGCAGGTCGGGAGGCCCTCAAGACGGGAAATCCGTAGGTCGGGAGGCCTTCAGGACGGGAAGTTCTCAAATCGGAACTCTGTGGCAGGACCAACAAATCGGGTGGTTTGTTAGTCGGGATGTCTGTAGCTACTCTGAATAAGTCAGATGATTTGTTAGTCGGGAGGATTGGCAGTCGGGCCAATGCGGTTGTAGATTGGCAGTCGGGCCAAAAGGGCGGAAGGTCTGTGGTCGGCTCAAAGAGTGAAATATAGGGATAATTTTGGTCTGCTGAGGACACGTGTCAGCAGGAGAAGGATTGGAAGACGGTTGGGAAGGAGACGTTGTAACCGTTCGGGCGACGGTTTTCAGCACAGTTTCCCAGAGAATATTTAAAGGTTTGGATAATCATTTGGCAAGGTATCTTCAATCAACTTCAACAAAGCAAAGTCAGATTTGGGGATCACCACTTTAAATTTCAGTCTTTTATTTTCCAATTTATTTTCTGTACCATACAGTGTTTAGAGATTCCTAATCTCAGGCACTAATTAATCAAGTTTAAGGATATTTTCTATATCTTTGAATTTTACTTTATTTTTGTTGAAAAAATACATCAACACATTCTATATAATTCAAAGAAAAAACATTGAAAAAACAAAAGAGCTAAATATACTAATTTCGAACACTCTGCAACAAATACGAAAAGCACTGCAATTAGAACTATAGAGCACAAAGTAAGTATAATCTATAACATCTATATAATATAAAGGGAAAACATTGAAAAAACAAAAGCCTAATTATACTAATTTCGAACACTCTACAACAAATACGAAAAGCATTGCAATTAGAACTATAGAGCACAAAGTAAGTATAATCTATAACATGCTATATAATGCAAAGGAAAAACATTGAAAAACCAAAAGCGCTAAATATACTAAATTCGAACACTCTACAACAAATACGAAAAGCACTGCAATTAGAACTATAGAGCACAAAGTAAGTATAATCTATAACATGCTATATATAATACAAAGGAAAAACATTGAAAAAAAAAAGCGCTAAATATACTAATTTCGAACACTCTACAACAAATACAAAAAGCACTGTAATTAGAACTATAGAGCACAAAGTAAGTATAATCTATAACATGCTATTTAATATAAAGGAAAAACATTGAAAAAACAAAAGCGCTAAATATACTAATTTCGAACACTCTACAACGAATACGAAAAGCACTGCAATTAGAACTATATTGCACAAAGAAGTATAATCTATAACATGCTATATAATATAAAGAAAAAACATTGAAAAAACAAAAGCGCTAAATATACTAATTTCGAACACTCTACAAAAAATACGAAAAGCACTGCAATTAGAACTATAGAGCACAAAGTAAGTATAATCTATAACATGCTATATAATATAAAGGAAAAACATTGAAAAAACAAAAGCGCTAAATATACTAATTTCGAACACTCTACAACAAATACGAAAAGCACTCCAATTAGAACTATAGAGCACAAAGTAAGTATAATCTATAACATGCTATATAATATAAAGGAAAAACATTGAAAAAAGAAAAGCGCTAAATATACTAATTTCGAACACTCTTCAACAAATACGAAAAGCACTGCAATTAGAACTATATTGCACAAGTAAGTATAATCTATAACATGCTATATAATATAAAGGAAAAACATTGAAAAAACAAAAGCGCTAAATATACTAATTTCGAACACTCTACAACAAATACGAAAAGCACTGCAATTAGAACTATAGAGCACAAAGTAAGTATAATCTATAACATGCTATTTAATATAAAGGAAAAACATTGAAAAAACAAAAGCGCTAAATATACTAATTTCGAACACTCTACAACAAATACAAAAAGCACTGTAATTAGAACTATAGAGCACAAAGTAAGTATAATCTATAACATGCTATATAATATAAAGGAAAAACATTGAAAAAACAAAAGCGCTAAATATACTAATTTCGAACACTCTACAACAAATACGAAAAGCACTGCAATTAGAACTATATTGCACAAAGTAAGTATAATCTATAACATGCTATATAATTAAAGAAAAAACATTGAAAAAACAAAAGCGCTAAATATACTAATTTCGAACACTCTACAACAAATACGAAAAGCACTGCAATTAGAACTATAGAGCACAAAGTAAGTATAATCTATAACATCTATATAATATAAAGGGAAAACATTGAAAAAACAAAAGCCCAAATATACTAATTTCGAACACTCTACAACAAATACAAAAAGCACTGCAATTAGAACTATAGAGCACAAAGTAAGTATAATCTATAACATGCTATATAATAAAGAAAAACATTGAAAAAACAAAAGCGCTAAATATACTAATTTCGAACACTCTACAACAAATACGAAAAGCACTGCAATTAGAACTATAGAGCACAAAGTAAGTATAATCTATAACATGCTATATAATATAAAGGAAAAACATTGAAAAAACAAAAGCGCTAAATATACTAATTTCGAACACTCTACAACAAATACGAAAAGCACTGCAATTAGAACTATAGAGCACAAAGTAAGTATAATCTATAACATGCTATATAATATAAAGGAAAAACATTGAAAAAACAAAAGCGCTAAATATACTAATTTCGAACACTCTACAACAAATACGAAAAGCACTCCAATTAGAACTATAGAGCACAAAGTAAGTATAATCTATAACATGCTATATAATATAAAGAAAAACATTGAAAAAACAAAAGCGCTAAATATACTAATTTCGAACACTCTACAACAAATACGAAAAGCACTGCAATTAGAACTATAGAGCACAAAGTAAGTATAATCTATAACATGCTATATAATATAAAGGAAAAACATTGAAAAAAACAAAAGCGCTAAATATACTAATTTCGAACACTCTACAACAAATACGAAAAGCACTGTAATTAGAACTATAGAGCACAAAGTAAGTATAATCTATAACATGCTATATAATATAAAGCAAAAACATTGAAAAAACAAAAGCGCTAAATATACTAATTTCGAACACTCTACAACAAATACGAAAAGCACTGCAATTAGAACTATAGAGCACAAAGTAAGTATAATCTATAACATGCTATATAATATAAAGGAAAAACATTGAAAAAACAAAAGCGCTAAATATACTAATTTCGAACACTCTACAACAAATACGAAAAGCATTGCAATTAGAACACAAAGTAAGTATAATCTATAACATGCTATATAATATAAAGGAAAAACATTGAAAAAACAAAAGCGCTAAATATACTAATTTCGAACACTCTACAACAAATACGAAAAGCACTGCAATTAGAACTATAGAGCACAAAGTAAGTATAATCTATAACATGCTATATAATATAAAGGAAAAACATTGAAAAAACAAAAGCGCTAAATATACTAAATTCGAACACTCTACAACAAATACGAAAAGCACTGCAATTAGAACTATAGAGCACAAAGTAAGTATAATCTATAACATGCTATAATATAAAGGAAAAACATTGAAAAAACAAAAGCGCTAAATATACTAATTTCGAACACTCTACAACAAATACGAAAAGCACTGCAATTAGAACTATAGAGCACAAAGTAAGTATAATCTATAACATGCTATATAATATAAAGGAAAAACATTGAAAAAACAAAAGCGCTAAATATACTAATTTCGAACACTCTACAACAAATACGAAAAGCACTGTAATTAGAACTATAGAGCACAAAGTAAGTATAATCTATAAAATGCTATATAATATAAAGGAAAAACATTGAAAAAACAAAAGCGCTAAATATACTAATTTCGAACACTCTACAACAAATACGAAAAGCACTGAATTAGAACTATAGAGCACAAAGTAAGTATAATCTATAACATGCTATATAATATAAAGGAAAAACATTGAAAAAACAAAAGCGCTAAATATACTAATTTCGAACACTCTACAACAAATACGAAAAGCACTGCAATTAGAACTATAGAGCACAAAGTAAGTATAATCTATAACATGCTATATAATATAAAGGAAAACATTGAAAAAACAAAAGCGCTAAATATACTAATTTCGAACACTCTACAACAAATACGAAAAGCACTGCAATTAGAACTATAGAGCACAAAGTAAGTATAATCTATAACATGCTATATAATATAAAGGAAAAACATTGAAAAAACAAAAGCGCTAAATATACTAATTTCGAACACTCTACAACAAATACGAAAAGCACTGCAATTAGAACTATAGAGCACAAAGTAAGTATAATCTATAACATGCTATATAATATAAAGGAAAAACATTGAAAAAACAAAAGCGCTAAATATACTAATTTCGAACACTCTACAACAAATACGAAAAGCACTGCAATTAGAACTATAGAGCACAAAGTAAGTATAATCTATAACATGCTATATAATATAAAGGAAAAACATTGAAAAAACAAAAGCGCTAAATATACTAATTTCGAACACTCTACAACAAATACGAAAAGCACTGCAATTAGAACTATAGAGCACAAAGTAAGTATAATCTATAACATGCTATATAATATAAAGGAAAAACATTGAAAAAACAAAAGCGCTAAATATACTAATTTCGAACACTCTACAACAAATACGAAAAGCACTGCAATTTGAACTATAGAGCACAAAGTAAGTATAATCTATAACATGCTATATAATATAAAGGAAAAACATTGAAAAAACAAAAGCGCTAAATATACTAATTTCGAACACTCTACAACAAATACGAAAAGCACTGCAATTAGAACTATAGAGCACAAAGTAAGTATAATCTATAACATGCTATATAATATAAAGGAAAAACATTGAAAAAACAAAAGCGCTAAATATACTAATTTCGAACACTCTACAACAAATACGAAAAGCACTGCAATTAGAACTATAGAGCACAAAGTAAGTATAATCTATAACATGCTATATAATATAAAGGGAAAACATTGAAAAAACAAAAGCGCTAAATATACTAATTTCGAACACTCTACAACAAATACGAAAAGCACTGCAATTAGAACTATAGAGCACAAAGTAAGTATAATCTATAACATGCTATATAATATAAAGGAAAAAAAATTGAAAAAACAAAAGCGCTAAATATACTAATTTCGAACACTCTACAACAAAAAAAAAAGGCACTGCAATTAGAACTATAGAGCACAAAGTAAGTATAATCTATAACATGCTATATAATATAAAGGGAAAACATTGAAAAAACAAAAGCGCTAAATATACTAATTTCGAACACTCTACAACAAATACGAAAAGCACTGCAATTAGAACTATAGAGCACAAAGTAAGTATAATCTATAACATGCTATATAATATAAAGGAAAAACATTGAAAAACAAAAGCGCTAAATATACTAATTTCGAACACTCTACAACAAAAAAAAAAGGCACTGCAATTAGAACTATAGAGCACAAAGTAAGTATAATCTATAACATGCTATATAATATAAAGGGAAAACATTGAAAAAACAAAAGCGCTAAATATACTAATTTCGAACACTCTACAACAAATACGAAAAGCACTGCAATTATAACACAAAGTAAGTATAATCTATAACATGCTATATAATATAAAGGAAAAACATTGAAAAACAAAAGCGCTAAATATACTAATTTCGAACACTCTACAACAAATACGAAAAGCACTGCAATTAGAACTATAGAGCACAAAGTAAGTATAATCTATAACATGCTATATAATATAAAGGAAAAACATTGAAAAAACAAAAGCGCTAAATATACTAATTTCGAACACTCTACAACAAATACGAAAAGCACTGCAATTAGAACTATAGAGCACAAAGTAAGTATAATCTATAACATGCTATATAATATAAAGGAAAAAATTGAAAAAACAAAAGCGCTAAATATACTAATTTCGAACACTCTACAACAAATACGAAAAGCACTGCAATTAGAACTATAGAGCACAAAGTAAGTATAATCTATAACATGCTATATAATATAAAGGAAAAACATTGAAAAACAAAAGCGCTAAATATACTAATTTCGAACACTCTACAACAAATACGAAAAGCACTGCAATTAGAACTATAGAGCACAAAGTAAGTATAATCTATAACATGCTATATAATATAAAGGGAAAACATTGAAAAAACAAAAGCGCTAAATATACTAATTTCGAACACTCTACAACAAATACGAAAAGCATTGCAATTAGAACACAAAGTAAGTATAATCTATAACATGCTATATAATATAAAGGAAAAACATTGAAAAAACAAAAGCGCTAAATATACTAATTTCGAACACTCTACAACAAATACGAAAAGCACTGCAATTAGAACTATAGAGCACAAAGTAAGTATAATCTATAACATGCTATATAATATAAAGGAAAAACATTGAAAAAACAAAAGCGCTAAATATACTAATTTCGAACACTCTACAACAAATACGAAAAGCACTGCAATTAGAACTATAGAGCACAAAGTAAGTATAATCTATAACATGCTATATAATATAAAGGAAAAACATTGAAAAAACAAAAGCGCTAAATATACTAATTTCGAACACTCTACAACAAATACGAAAAGCACTGCAATTAGAACTATAGAGCACAAAGTAAGTATAATCTATAACATGCTATATAATATAAAGAAAAACATTGAAAAAACAAAAGCGCTAAATATACTAATTTCGAACACTCTACAACAAATACGAAAAGCACTGCAATTAGAACTATAGAGCACAAAGTAAGTATAATCTATAACATGCTATATAATATAAAGGAAAAACATTGAAAAAACAAAAGCGCTAAATATACTAATTTCGAACACTCTACAACAAATACGAAAAGCACTGCAATTAGAACTATAGAGCACAAAGTAAGTATAATCTATAACATGCTATATAATATAAAGGAAAAACATTGAA
This sequence comes from Andrographis paniculata, assembly GCF_009805555.1. NCBI lineage: Eukaryota > Viridiplantae > Streptophyta > Magnoliopsida > Lamiales > Acanthaceae > Andrographis > Andrographis paniculata. Next base: position 7,871 of record NW_026137464.1, on the reverse strand, counting down.
AAAACAAAAGCGCTAAATATACTAATTTCGAACACTCTACAACAAATACGAAAAGCACTGCAATTAGAACTATAGAGCACAAAGTAAGTATAATCTATAACATGCTATATAATATAAAGGGAAAACATTGAAAAAACAAAAGCGCTAAATATACTAATTTCGAACACTCTACAACAAATACGAAAAGCATTGCAATTAGAACACAAAGTAAGTATAATCTATAACATGCTATATAATATAAAGGAAAAACATTGAAAAAACAAAAGCGCTAAATATACTAATTTCGAACACTCTACAACAAATACGAAAAGCACTGCAATTAGAACTATAGAGCACAAAGTAAGTATAATCTATAACATGCTATATAATATAAAGGAAAAACATTGAAAAACAAAAGCGCTAAATATACTAATTTCGAACACTCTACAACAAATACGAAAAGCACTGCAATTAGAACTATAGAGCACAAAGTAAGTATAATCTATAACATGCTATATAATATAAAGGAAAAACATTGAAAAAACAAAAGCGCTAAATATACTAATTTCGAACACTCTACAACAAATACGAAAAGCATTGCAATTAGAACACAAAGTAAGTATAATCTATAACATGCTATATAATATAAAGGAAAAACATTGAAAAACAAAAGCGCTAAATATACTAATTTCGAACACTCTACAACAAATACGAAAAGCACTGCAATTAGAACTATAGAGCACAAAGTAAGTATAATCTATAACATGCTATATAATATAAAGGAAAAACATTGAAAAACCAAAAGCGCTAAATATACTAATTTCGAACACTCTACAACAAATACGAAAAGCACTGCAATTAGAACTATAGAGCACAAAGTAAGTATAATCTATAACATGCTATATAATATAAAGGAAAAACATTGAAAAAACAAAAGCGCTAAATATACTAATTTCGAACACTCTACAACAAATACGAAAAGCACTGCAATTAGAACTATAGAGCACAAAGTAAGTATAATCTATAACATTCTATATAATATAAAGGAAAAACATTGAAAAAACAAAAGCGCTAAATATACTAATTTCGAACACTCTACAACAAATACGAAAAGCACTGCAATTAGAACTATAGAGCACAAAGTAAGTATAATCTATAACATGCTATATAATATAAAGGAAAAACATTGAAAAAACAAAAGCGCTAAATATACTAATTCGAACACTCTACAACAAATACGAAAAGCACTGCAATTAGAACTATAGAGCACAAAGTAAGTATAATCTATAACATGCTATATAATATAAAGGGAAAAACATTGAAAAAACAAAAGCGCTAAATATACTAATTTCGAAACACTCTACAACAAATACGAAAAGCACTGCAATTAGAACTATAGAGCACAAAGTAAGTATAATCTATAACATGCTATATAATATAAAGGAAAACATTGAAAAACAAAAGCGCTAAATATACTAATTTCGAACACTCTACAACAAATACGAAAAGCACTGCAATTAGAACTATAGAGCACAAAGTAAGTATAATCTATAACATGCTATATAATATAAAGGAAAAACATTGAAAAAACAAAAGCGCTAAATATACTAATTTCGAACACTCTACAACAAATACGAAAAGCACTGCAATTAGAACTATAGAGCACAAAGTAAGTATAATCTATAAATGCTATATAATATAAAGGAAAAACATTGAAAAAAACAAAAGCGCTAAATATACTAATTTCGAACACTCTACAACAAATACGAAAAGCACTGCAATTAGAACTATAGAGCACAAAGTAAGTATAATCTATAACATGCTATATAATATAAAGGAAAAACATTGAAAAAACAAAAGCGCTAAATATACTAATTTCGAACACTCTACAACAAATACGAAAAGCACTGTAATTAGAACTATAGAGCACAAAGTAAGTATAATCTATAACATGCTATATAATATAAAGAAAAACATTGAAAAAACAAAAGCGCTAAATTACTAATTTCGAACACTCTACAACAAATACGAAAAGCACTGCAATTAGAACTATAGAGCACAAAGTAAGTATAATCTATAACATGCTATATAATATAAAGGAAAAAACATTGAAAAAACAAAAGCGCTAAATATACTAATTTCGAACACTCTACAACAAATACGAAAACACTGCAATTAGAACTATAGAGCACAAAGTAAGTATAATCTATAACATGCTATATAATATAAAGGAAAAACATTGAAAAAACAAAAGCGCTAAATATACTAATTTCGAACACTCTACAACAAATACGAAAAGCACTGCAATTAGAACTATAGAGCACAAAGTAAGTATAATCTATAACATGCTATATAATATAAAGGAAAACATTGAAAAAACAAAAGCGCTAAATATACTAATTTCGAACACTCTACAACAAATACGAAAAAGCATTGCAATTAGAACACAAAGTAAGTATAATCTATAACATTCTATATAATTAAAGGAAAAACATTGAAAAAACAAAAGCGCTAAATATACTAATTTCGAACACTCTACAACAAATACGAAAAGCACTGCAATTAGAACTATAGAGCACAAAGTAAGTATAATCTATAACATGCTATATAATATAAAGGAAAACATTGAAAACTCCAAAAGCGCTAAATATCGAACACTCTACAACAAATACGAAAAGCACTGCAATTAGAACTATAGAGCACAAAGTAAGTATAATCTATAACATGCTATATAATATAAAGGAAAAACATTGAAAAAACAAAAGCGCTAAATATACTAATTTCGAACACTCTACAACAAATACGAAAAGCACTGCAATTAGAACTATAGAGCACAAAGTAAGTATAATCTATAACATGCTATATAATACAAAGAAAAACATTGAAAAAACAAAAGCGCTAAATATACTAATTTCGAACACTCTACAACAAATACGAAAAGCACTGCAATTAGAACTATAGAGCACAAAGTAAGTATAATCTATAACATGCTATATAATATAAAGGAAAAACATTGAAAAACAAAAGCGCTAAATATACTAATTTCGAACACTCTACAACAAATAAAAAAGGCACTGCAATTAGAACTATAGAGCACAAAGTAAGTATAATCTATAACATGCTATATAATAAAGGGAAAAACATTGAAAAAACAAAAGCGCTAAAAATATATAATTCGAACACTCTACAACAAATACGAAAAGCACTGCATTAGAATTAGAAGCACAAAGTAAGTATAATCTATAACATGCTATATAATATAAAGGAAAACATTGAAAAAAACAAAAGCGCTAAATATACTAATTTCGAACACTCTACAACAAATACGAAAAGCACTGCAATTAGAACTATAGAGCACAAAGTAAGTATAATCTATAACATGCTATATAATACAAGGAAAAACATTGAAAAACAAAAGCGCTAAATATACTAATTTCGAACACTCTACAACAAATACGAAAAGCACTGCAATTAGAACTATAGAGCACAAGTAAGTATAATCTATAACATGCTATATAATATAAAGGAAAAACATTGAAAAAACAAAAAGCGCTAAATATACTAATTTCGAACACTCTACAACAAATACGAAAAGCACTCAATTAGAACTATAGAGCACAAAGTAAGTATAATCTATAACATGCTATATAATATAAAGGAAAAACATTGAAAAAAACAAAGCGCTAAATATACTATTTCGAACACTCTACAACAAATACGAAAAGCACTGCAATTAGAACTATAGAGCACAAAGTAAGTATAATCTATAACATGCTATATAATATAAAGAAAAACATTGAAAAAAACAAAAGCGCTAAATATACTAATTCGAACACTCTACAACAAATACGAAAAGCACTGCAATTAGAACTATAGAGCACACAAAGTAAGTATAATCTATAACATGCTATATAATATAAAGAAAACATTGAAAAAACAAAAGCGCTAAATATACTAATTTCGAACACTCTACAACAAATACGAAAAGCACTGCAATTAGAACTATAGAGCACAAAGTAAGTATAATCTATAACATGCTATATAATATAAAGGAAAAACATTGAAAAAACAAAAGCGCTAAATATACTAATTTCGAACACTCTACAACAAATACGAAAAGCACTGCAATTAGAACTATAGAGCACAAAGTAAGTATAATCTATAACATGCTATATAATATAAAGAAAAACATTGAAAAAACAAAAGCGCTAAATATACTAATTTCGACACTCTACAACAAATACGAAAAGCACTGCAATTAGAACTATATAGAGCACAAAGTAAGTATAATCTATAACATGCTATATAATATAAAGGAAAAACATTGAAAAAACAAAAGCGCTAAATATACTAATTTCGAACACTCTACAACAAATACGAAAAGCACTGCTAATTAGAACTATAGAGCACAAAGTAAGTATAATCTAACATGCTATATAATATAAGGGAAAACATTGACAAAAAAACAAAAAAAGCGCTAAATATACTAATTTCGAACACTCTACAACAAATACGAAAAAGCATTTGCAATATAGAGAGCACAAAGTAAGTATAATCTATAAAACATGCTATATAATAAAGGAAAACATTGAAAAAACAAAAGCGCTAAATATACTAATTTCGAACACTCTACAACAAATACGAAAAGCACTGCAATTAGAACTATAGAGCACAAAGTAAGTATAATCTATAACATGCTATATAATGGAAAGGAAAAACATTGAAAAAACAAAAGCGCTAAATATACTAATTTCGAACACTCTACAACAAATACGAAAAGCACTGCAATTAGAACTATAGAGCACAAAGTAAGTATAATCTATAACATGCTATATAATATAAAGGAAAAACATTGAAAAACAAAAAGCGCTAAATATACTAATTTCGAACACTCTACAACAAATACGAAAAGCACTGCAATTAGAACTATAGAGCACAAAGTAAGTATAATCTATAACATTCTATATAATATAAAGAAAAAAAATTGAAAAAACAAAAGCGCTAAATATACTAATTTCGAACACTCTACAACAAATACGAAAAGCACTGCAATTAGAACTATAGAGCACAAAGTAAGTATAATCTATAACATGCTATATAATATAAAGGAAAAACATTGAAAAAAAACAAAAGCGCTAAATATACTAATTTCGAAAACTCTACAACAAATACGAAAAGCACTGCAATTAGAACTATAGAGCACAAAGTAAGTATAATCTATAACATGCTATATAAATAAAGGAAAAAACATTGAAAAAACAAAAGCGCTAAATATACTAATTTCGAACACTCTACAACAAATACGAAAAGCACTGCAATTAGAAATATAGAGCACAAAGTAAGTATAATCTATAACATGCTATATAATATAATATAAAGGGAAAACATTGAAAAAACAAAGCGCTAAATATACTAATTTCGAACACTCTACAACAAATACGAAAAGCATTGAATTAAGAGCACAAAGTAAGTATAATCTATAACATGCTATATAATAAAAGGAAAAACATTGAAAAAACAAAAGCGCTAAATATACTAATTTCGAACACTCTACAACAAATACGAAAAGCACTGCAATTAGAACTATAGAGCACAAAGTAAGTATAATCTATAACATGCTATATAATATAAAGGAAAAACATTGATTGAAAAAACAAAAGCGCTAAATATACTAATTTCGAACACTCTAAACAAATACGAAAAGCACTGCAATTAGAACTATAGAGCCAAAGTAAGTATAATCTATAACATGCTATATAATATAAAGGAAAAAACATTGAAAAAACAAAAGCGCTAAATATACTAATTCGAACACTCTACAACAAATACGAAAAGCACTGCAATTAGAACTATAGAGCACAAAGTAAGTATAATCTATAACATGCTATATAAATATAAAAGGAAAACATTGAAAAAACAAAAGCGCTAAATATACTAATTTCGAACACTCTACAACAAAAAAAAAAGCACTGCAATTAGAAACTATAGAGCACAAAGTAAGTATAATCTATAAAATGCTATATAATATAAAGGGAAAACATTGAAAAAACAAAAGCGCTAAATATACTAATTTCGAACACTCTACAACAAATACGAAAAGCACTGCAAAATTAGAACTATAGAGCACACAAAGTAAGTATAATCTATAACATGCTATAATAAATAAAGGAAAAACATTGAAAAAACAAAAGCGCTAATATATACTATTTCGAACACTCTACAAAAATACGAAAAGCACTTCAATTAGAAATATAGAGCACAAAGTAAGTATAATCTATAACATGCATATAATATAAAGGGAAAACATTGAAAAAACAAAAGCGCTAAATATACTAATTTCGAACACTCTACAACAAATACGAAAAAGCATTGCAATTAGAAATAGAGCACAAAGTAAGTATAATCTATAACATGCTATATAATATAAAGGAAAAACATGAAATTGAAAAAAAAAAAGCGCTAAATATACTAATTTCGAACACTCTACAACAAATACGAAAAAAAGCACTGCAATTAGAACTATAGAGCACAAAGTAAGTATAATCTATAACATGCTATATAATATAAAGGAAAAACATTGAAAAACAAAAGCGCTAAATATACTAATTCGAACACTCTACAACAAAATACGAAAAGCACTGCAATTAGAAGAACTATAGAGCACAAAGTAAGTATAATCTATAACATGCTATATAATATAAAGGAAAAACATTGAAAAAACAAAAGCGCTAAATATACTAATTTCGAACACTCTACAACAAATACGAAAAGCACTGCAATTAGAACTATAGAGCACAAAGTAAGTATAATCTATAACATGCTATATAATATAAAGGAAAAACATTGAAAAACAAAAAGCGCTAAATATACTAATTTCGAACACTCTACAACAAATAAAAAGCACTGCAATTAGAAACTATAGAGCAAAAAGTAAGTATAATCTATAACATGCTATATAATATAAAGGAAAAACATTGAAAAAAACAAAAGCGCTAAATATACTAATTTCGAACACTCTACAACAAAAATACGAAAAGCACTGCAATTAGAACAAAAGTAAGTAAATCTATAACATTCTATATAATGCTAAAGGAAACAAAAACATTGAAAAAACAAAAGCGCTAATATATACTAATTTCGAACACTCTACAACAAATACGAAAAGCACTGCAATTAGAACTATAGAGCACAAAGTAAGTTATAATCTATAAACATGCTATATAATATAAAGGAAAAACATTGAAAAACAAAAGCGCTAAATATACTAATTTCGAACACTCTACAACAAATACGAAAAGCACTGCAATTAGAAAATATAGAGCACAAAGTAAGTATAATCAATAACATGCTATATAATATAAAGGAAAAACATTGAAAAAACAAAAGCGCTAAATATACTAATTTGAACACTCTACAACAAATACGAAAGCACGCAATTAGCACTATAAGCACAAAGTAAGTATAATCTATAACATCTATATAATATAAAGAAAAACATTGAAAAAACAAAAGCGCTAAATATACTAATTTCGAACACTCTACAACAAATACGAAAAGCACTGCAATTAGAACTATAAAGCACAAAGTAAGTATAATCTATAACATGCTATATAATATAAAGGAAAAAACATTGAAAAAACAAAAGCGCTAATATATCTAATTTCGAACACTCTACAACAAATACGAAAGGCACTGCAATTAGAACTATAGAGCACAGTAAGTAGAATCTATAAACATGCTATATAATATAAAAGGAAAAACATTGAAAAAACAAAAGCGCTAAATTTACTAATTTCGAACACTCTACAACAAAATACGAAAAGCACTGCAATTAGAACTATAGAGCACAAAGTAAGTATAATCTATAACATGCTATATAATATAAAGGAAAA
>NW_026137463.1:0-38194 GCF_009805555.1 Andrographis paniculata | reverse complement strand
GCATGTTATAGATTATACTTACTTTGTGCTCTATATAGTTCTAATTGCAGTGCTTTTCGTATTTGTTGTAGAGTGTTCGAAATTAGTACATTTAGCGCTTTTGTTTTTCAATGTTTTCCTTTATATTATATAGCATGTTATAGATTATACTTACTTTGTGCTTATATAGTTCTAATTGCAGTGCTTTTCGTATTTGTTGTAGAGTGTTCGAAATTAGTACATTTAGCGCTTTTGTTTTTTCAATGTTTTCTTTATATTATATAGCATGTTATAGATTATACTTACTTTGTGCTCTATATAGTTCTAATTGCAGTGCTTTTCGTATTTGTTGTAGAGTGTTCGAAATTAGTACATTTAGCGCTTTTGTTTTTTCAATGTTTTCCTTTATATTATATAGCATGTTATAGATATACTTACTTTGTGCTCTATATGTTCTAATTGCAGTGCTTTTCGTATTTGTTGTAGAGTGTTCGAAATTAGTACATTTAGCGCTTTTGTTTTTTCAATGTTTTTCGTTTATATTATATATATGTTATAGATTATACTTACTTTGTGCTCTATATAGTTCTAATTGCAGTGCTTTCGTATTTGTTGTTGTAGAGTGTTCGAAATTAGTACATTTAGCGCTATTGTTTTTTTTCAATGTTTTTCCTTTATATTATATAGCATGTTATAGATTATACTTACTTGTGCTCTATAGTTCTAATTGAGTGCTTTTCGTATTTGTTGTAGAGTGTTCGAAATTAGTACATTTAGCGTTTTGTTTTTTCAATGTTTTTCGTTTATATTATATAGCATGTTATAGATTATACTTACTTTGTGCTCTATATAGTTCTAATTGCAGTGCTTTTCGTATTTGTTGTAGAGTGTTCGAAATTAGTACATTTAGCGCTTTTGTTTTTTCAATGTTTTTCCTTTATATTATATAGCATGTTATAGATTATACTTACTTTGTGCTCTATAGTTCTAATTGAGTGCTTTTCGTATATTTGTTGTAGAGTGTTCGAAATTAGTACATTTAGCGCTTTGTTTTTTCAATGTTTCTTTATATTATATAGCATGTTATAGATTATACTTACTTTGTGCTCTATATAGTTCTAATGCAGTGCTTTTCGTATTTGTTGTAGAGTGTTCGAAATTAGTACATTTAGCGCTTTGTTTTTTCAATGTTTTTCCTTTATATTATATAGCATGTTATAGATTATACTTACTTTGTGCTATATAGTTCTAATTGCAGTGCTTTTCGTATTTGTTGTAGAGTGTTCGAAATTAGTACATTTAGCGCTTTGTTTTTCAATGTTTTTCCTTTATATTATATAGCATGTTATAGATTATACTTACTTTGTGCTCTATATAGTTCTAATTGCAGTGCTTTTCGTATTTGTTGTAGTGTTCGAAATTAGTACATTTAGCGCTTTTGTTTTTTTCAATGTTTTTCCTTTATATTATATAGCATGTTATAGATTATACTTACTTTGTGCTCTATATAGTTCTAATTGCAGTGCTTTTCGTATTTGTTGTAGAGTGTTCGAAATTAGTACATTTAGCGCTTTTTTTTTCAATGTTTTCCTTTTATTATATAGCATGTTATAGATTATACTTTGTGCTCTATATAGTTCTAATTGCAGTGCTTTTCGTATTTGTTGTAGAGTGTTCGAAATTAGTACATTTAGCGCTTTTGTTTTTTCAATGTTTTTCCTTTATATTATATAGCATGTTATAGATTATACTTACTTTGTGCTCTATAGTTCTAATTGAGTGCTTTCGTTTATTGTTGTAGAGTGTTCGAAATTAGTACATTTAGCGCTTTTTTTTTTTCAATGTTTTTCCTTTATTATATAGCATGTTATAGATTATACTTACTTTGTGCTCTATAGTTCTAATTGCAGTGCTTTTCGTATTTGTTGTAGAGTGTTCGAATTAGTACATTTAGCGCTTTTTTTTCAATGTTTTTCTTTATATTATATAGCATATGTTATAGATTATACTACTTTGTGCTCTATATAGTTCTAATTGCAGTGCTTTTCGTATTTGTTGTAGAGTGTTCGAAATTAGTACATTTAGCGCTTTTGTTTTTTCAATGTTTTCCTTATATTATATAGCATGTTATAGATTATACTTACTTTGTGCTCTATATAGTTCTAATTGCAGTGCTTTTCGTATTTGTTGTAGAGTGTTCGAAATTAGTACATTTAGCGCTTTGTTTTTTTCAATGTTTTTCCTTTATATTATATAGCATGTTATAGATTATACTTTGTGCTCTATATAGTTCTAATTGCAGTGCTTTTCGTATTTTGTTGTAGAGTGTTCGAAATTAGTACATTTAGCGCTTTTTTTTCAATGTTTTCCTTTATATTATATAGCATGTTATAGATTATACTTACTTTGTGCTCTATATAGTTCTAATTGCAGTGCTTTTCGTATTGTTGTAGAGTGTTCGAAATTAGTACATTTAGCGCTTTTTTTTTTCAATGTTTTCTTTATATTATATAGCATGTTATAGATTATACTTACTTTGTGCTCTATATAGTTCTAATTGCAGTGCTTTTCGTATTTGTTGTAGAGAGTGTTCGAAATTAGTACATTTAGCGCTTTTTTTTTTCAATGTTTTCCTTTATATTATATAGCATGTTATAGATTATACTTACTTTGTGCTCTATAGTTCTAATTGCAGTGCTTTTCGTATTTGTTGTAGAGTGTTCGAAATTAGTACATTTAGCGCTTTGTTTTTTCAATGTTTTTGTTTATTATTATATGCATGTTATAGATTATACTTACTTTGTGCTCTATATAGTTCTAATTGCAGTGCTTTTCGTATTTGTTGTAGAGTGTTCGAAATTAGTACATTTAGCTTGTTTTTTCAATGTTTTCCTTTATATTATATAGCATGTTATAGATTATACTTACTTTGTGCTCTATATGTTCTAATTGCAGTGCTTTTCGTATTTGTTGTAGAGTGTTCGAAATTAGTACATTTAGCGCTTTTGTTTTTTCAATGTTTTTCCTTTATATTATATAGCATGTTATAGATTATACTTACTTTGTGCTCTATATAGTTCTAATTGCAGTGCTTTTCGTATTTGTTGTAGAGTGTTCGAAATTAGTACATTTAGCGCTTTTGTTTTTCAATGTTTTCCTTTATATTATATAGCATGTTATAGATTATACTTACTTTGTGCTTATTAGTTCTAATTGCAGTGCTTTTCGTATTTGTTGTAGAGTGTTCGAAATTAGTACATTTAGCGCTTTTTTGTTTTTTCAATGTTTTTCCTTTATATTATATAGCATGTTATAGATTATACTTACTTTGTGCTCTATATAGTTCTAATGCAGTGCTTTTCGTATTTGTTGTAGAGTGTTCGAAATTAGTACATTTAGCGCTTTTGTTTTTTCAATGTTTTCCTTTATATTATATAGCATGTTATTTATACTTACTTTGTGCTCTATAGTTCTAATTAGTGCTTTTCGTATTTGTTGTAGAGTGTTCGAAATTAGTACATTTAGCGCTTTTGTTTTTTCAATGTTTTTCCTTTATATTATATAGCATGTTAGATTTATACTACTTTGTGCTCTATAGTTCTAATTGCAGTGCTTTTCGTATTTGTTGTAGAGTGTTCGAAATTAGTACATTTAGCGCTTTTGTTTTTCAATGTTTTCGTTTATATATTTATAGCATGTTATAGATTATACTTACTTTGTGCTCTATATAGTTCTAATTGCAGTGCTTTTCGTATTTGTTGTAGAGTGTTCGAAATTAGTACATTTAGCGCTTTGTTTTTCAATGTTTTCCTTTATATTATATAGCATGTTATAGATTATACTTACTTTGTGCTCTATATTTCTAATTGCAGTGCTTTTCGTATTTCTTGTAGAGTGTTCGAAATTAGTACATTTAGCGCTTTTGTTTTTCAATGTTTTCCTTTATATTATATAGCATGTTATAGATTATACTTACTGTGCTCTATATAGTTCTAATTGTGCTTTTCGTATTTGTATTTTTTGTAGAGTGTTCGAAATTAGTACATTTAGCGCTTTTGTTTTTTCAATGTTTTTCCTTTATATTATATAGCATGTTATAGATTATACTTACTTTGTGCTCTAGTTCTAATTGAGTGCTTTTCGTATTTGTTGTAGAGTGTTCGAAATTAGTACATTAGCGCTTTTGTTTTTTCAATGTTTTCCTTTATATTATATAGCATGTTATAGATTATACTTACTTTGTGCTCTATAGTTCTAATTGCAGCTTTTCGTATTGTTGTAAGTGTTCGAAATTAGTACATTTAGCGCTTTTGTTTTTCAATGTTTTTCCTTTATATTATATAGCATGTTATAGATTATACTTACTTTGTGCTCTATATAGTTCTAATTGCATGCTTTTCTTTTTGTATTTGTTGTGTAGAGTGTTCGAAATTAGTATATTAGCGCTTTGTTTTTTCAATGTTTTTCCTTATATTATATAGCATGTTATAGATTATACTTACTTTGTGCTCTATATTGTTCTAATTGCAGTGCTTTTCGTATTTGTTGTAGAGTGTTCGAAATTAGTACATTTAGCGCTTTTGTTTTTTCAATGTTTTTCCTTTATATTATATAGCATGTTATAGATTATACTTACTTTGTGCTCTATAGTTCTAATTGCAGTGCTTTTCGTATTGTGTAGAGTGTTCGAAATTAGTACATTTAGCGCTTTTGTTTTTTCAATGTTTTTCCTTTATATTATATAGCATGTTATAGATTATACTTACTTTGTGCTCTATAGTTCTAATTGCAGTGCTTTTCGTATTTGTTGTAGAGTGTTCGAAATTAGTACATTTAGCGCTTTGTTTTTCAATGTTTTTCGTTTATATTATATAGCATGTTATAGATAGATTATACTTACTTTGTGCTCTATATAGTTCTAATTGCAGTGCTTTTCGTATTTGTTGTAGAGTGTTCGAAATTAGTACATTTAGCGCTTTTGTTTTTTCAATGTTTTTCTTTATATTATATAGCATGTTATAGATTATATTACTTTGTGCTCTATATAGTTCTAATTGCAGTGCTTTTCGTATTTGTTGTAGAGTGTTCGAAATTAGTACATTTAGCGCTTTTGTTTTTTCAATGTTTTTCCTTTATATTATATAGCATGTTATAGATTATACTTACTTTGTGCTATATAGTTCTAATTGCAGTGCTTTTCGTATTGTTGTAGAGTGTTCGAAATTAGTACATTTAGCGCTTTGTTTTTTCAATGTTTTTGTTATATTATATAGCATGTTATAGATTATACTTACTTTGTGCTCTATAGTTCTAATTGCAGTGCTTTTCGTATTTGTTGTAGAGTGTTCGAAATTAGTACATTTAGCGCTTTTGTTTTTCAATGTTTTTCCTTTATATTATATAGCATGTTATAGATTATACTTACTTTGTGCTCTATATAGTTCTAATTGCAGTGCTTTTCGTATTTGTTGTAGAGTGTTCGAAATTAGTACATTTAGCGCTTTTGTTTTTCAATGTTTTTCCTTTATATTATATAGCATGTTATAGATTATACTTACTTTGTGCTCTATAGTTCTAATTGAGTGCTTTTCGTATTTGTTGTAGAGTGTTCGAAATTAGTACATTTAGCGCTTTTGTTTTTTCAATGTTTTTCTTTTATATATATAGCATGTTATAGATTATACTTACTTTGTGCTCTATATAGTTCTAATTGCAGTGCTTTTCGTATTTGTTGTAGAGTGTTCGAAATTAGTACATTTAGCGCTTTGTTTTTTCAATGTTTTCCTTTATATTATATAGCATGTTATAGATTATACTTACTTTGTGCTCTATATTATTCTAATTGCAGTGCTTTTCGTTATTTGTAGAGTGTTCGAAATTAGTACATTTAGCGCTTTTGTTTTTCAATGTTTTTCCTTTATATTATATAGCATGTTATAGATTATACTTACTTTGTGCTATATAGTTCTAATTGCAGTGCTTTTCGTATTTGTTGTAGAGTGTTCGAAATTAGTACATTTAGCGCTTTGTTTTTTCAATGTTTTTCTTATATTATATAGCATGTTATAGATTATACTTACTTTGTGCTCTATTTCTAATTAGAGTTTTCGTATTTGTTGTAGAGTGTTCGAAATTAGTACATTTAGCGCTTTTGTTTTTTCAATGTTTTTTCCTTTATATTATATAGCATGTTATAGATTATACTTACTTTGTGCTCTATAGTTCTAATTGCAGTGCTTTTCGTATTTGTTGTAGAGTGTTCGAAATTAGTACATTTAGCGCTTTTGTTTTTTCAATGTTTTCCTTTATATTATATAGCATGTTATAGATTATACTTACTTTGTGCTCTATAGTTCTAATTGAGTGCTTTTCGTATTTGTTGTAGAGTGTTCGAAATTAGTACATTTAGCGCTTTTTTTTTTTTCAATGTTTTTCCTTTATATATATAGCATGTTATAGATTATACTTACTTTGTGCTCTATAGTTCTAATAGAGTGCTTTTCGTATTTGTTGTAGAGTGTTCGAAATTAGTACATTTAGCGCTTTGTTTTTTCAATGTTTTCCTTTATATTATATAGCATGTTATAGATTATACTTACTTTGTGCTCTATATAGTTCTAATTGCAGTGCTTTTCGTATTTGTTGTAGAGTGTTCGAAATTAGTACATTTAGCGCTTTTGTTTTTTCAATGTTTTCCTTTATATTATATAGCATGTTATAGATTATACTTACTTTGTGCTCTATAGTTCTAATTGCAGTGCTTTTCGTATTTGTTGTAGAGTGTTCGAAATTAGTACATTTAGCGCTTTTGTTTTTTCAATGTTTTTCCTTTATATTATATAGCATGTTATAGATTATACTTACTTTGTGCTCTATATAGTTCTAATTGCAGTGCTTTTCGTATTTGTTGTAGAGTGTTCGAAATTAGTATATTTAGCGCTTTGTTTTTTTCAATGTTTTTCCTTTATATTATATAGCATGTTATAGATTATACTTACTTTGTGCTCTATATAGTTCTAATTGCAGTGCTTTTCGTATTTGTTGTAGAGTGTTCGAAATTAGTACATTTAGCGCTTTTGTTTTTTCAATGTTTTTCCTTTATTATTATAGCATGTTATAGATTATACTTACTTTGTGCTCTATAGTTCTAATTGCAGTGCTTTTCGTATTTGTTGTAGAGTGTTCGAAATTAGTACATTTAGCGCTTTTGTTTTTTCAATGTTTTTCCTTATATTATATAGCATGTTATAGATTATACTTACTTTGTGCTCTATAGTTCTAATTGCAGTGCTTTTCGTATTTGTTGTAGAGTGTTCGAAATTAGTACATTTAGCGCTTTTGTTTTTTCAATGTTTTTCCTTTATATTATATAGCATGTTATAGATTATACTTACTTTGTGCTCTATATAGTTCTAATTGCAGTGCTTTTCGTATTTGTTGTAGAGTGTTCGAAATTAGTACATTTAGCGCTTTTGTTTTTTCAATGTTTTTCCTTTATATTATATAGCATGTTATAGATTATACTTACTTTGTGCTCTATAGTTCTAATTGCAGTGCTTTTCGTATTTGTTGTAGAGTGTTCGAAATTAGTACATTTAGCGCTTTTGTTTTTTCAATGTTTTTCCTTTATATTATATAGCATGTTATAGATTATACTTACTTTGTGCTCTATAGTTCTAATTGCAGTGCTTTTCGTATTTGTTGTAGTGTTCGAAATTAGTATATTTAGCGCTTGTTTTTTTTCAATGTTTTTCCTTTATATTATATAGCATGTTATAGATTATACTTACTTTGTGCTCTATATAGTTCTAATTGCAGTGCTTTTCGTATTTGTTGTAGAGTGTTCGAAATTAGTATATTTAGCGCTTTTGTTTTTTCAATGTTTTTTCCTTTATATATATAGCATGTTATAGATTATACTTACTTTGTGCTCTATATAGTTCTAATTGCAGTGCTTTTCGTATTTGTTGTAGAGTGTTCGAAATTAGTACATTTAGCGCTTTTTTTTTCAATGTTTTTCCTTTATATTATATAGCATGTTATAGATTATACTTACTTGTGCTCTATATAGTTCTAATTGCTGTGCTTTTCGTATTTGTTGTAGAGTGTTCGAAATTAGTACATTTAGCGCTTTTGTTTTTTCAATGTTTTTCCTTTATATTATATAGCATGTTATAGATTATACTTACTTTGTGCTCTATAGTTCTAATTGAGTGCTTTTCGTATTTGTTGTAGAGTGTTCGAAATTAGTACATTTAGCGCTTTTGTTTTTTCAATGTTTTTCCTTTATATTATATAGCATGTTATAGATTATACTTACTTTGTGCTCTATATAGTTCTAATTGCAGTGCTTTTCGTATTTGTTGTAGAGTGTTCGAAATTAGTACATTTAGCGCTTTTGTTTTTTCAATGTTTTCCTTTATATTATATAGCATGTTATAGATTATACTTACTTTGTGCTCTATAGTTCTAATTGCAGTGCTTTTCGTATTTGTTGTAGAGTGTTCGAAATTAGTACATTTAGCGCTTTTGTTTTTTCAATGTTTTTCCTTTATATTATATAGCATGTTATAGATTATACTTACTTTGTGCTCTATATAGTTCTAATTGCAGTGCTTTTCGTATTTGTTGTAGAGTGTTCGAAATTAGTACATTTAGCGCTTTTGTTTTTTCAATGTTTTTCCTTTATATTATATAGCATGTTATAGATTATACTTACTTTGTGCTCTATATTGTTCTAATTGAGTGCTTTTCGTATTTGTTGTAGAGTGTTCGAAATTAGTACATTTAGCGCTTTTGTTTTTCAATGTTTTTCCTTTATATTATATAGCATGTTATAGATTATACTTACTTTGTGCTCTATATAGTTCTAATTGCAGTGCTTTTCGTATTTGTTGTAGAGTGTTCGAAATTAGTACATTTAGCGCTTTTGTTTTTTCAATGTTTTTTCTTTATATTATATAGCATGTTATAGATTATACTTACTTTGTGCTCTATAGTTCTAATTGCAGTGCTTTTCGTATTTGTTGTAGAGTGTTCGAAATTAGTACATTTAGCGCTTTTGTTTTTGCAATGTTTTTCCTTTATATTATATAGCATGTTATAGATTATACTTACTTTGTGCTCTATAGTTCTAATTGAGTGCTTTCGTATTTGTTGTAGAGTGTTCGAAATTAGTACATTTAGCGCTTTTTTTTTCAATGTTTTTCCTTTATATTATATAGCATGTTATAGATTATACTTACTTTGTGCTCTATATAGTTCTAATTGCAGTGCTTTTCGTATTTGTTGTAGAGTGTTCGAAATTAGTACATTTAGCGCTTTGTTTTTTCAATGTTTTTCCTTTATATTATATAGCATGTTATAGATTATACTTACTTTGTGCTCTATAGTTCTAATTGTGCTTTTCGTATTTGTTGTAGAGTGTTCGAAATTAGTACATTTAGCGCTTTTGTTTTTTCAATTTTTTCCTTTATATTATATAGCATGTTATAGATTATACTTACTTTGTGCTCTATATAGTTCTAATTGCAGTGCTTTTCGTATTTGTTGTAGAGTGTTCGAAATTAGTACATTTAGCGCTTTTGTTTTTTCAATGTTTTTCCTTTATATTATATAGCATGTTATAGATTATACTTACTTTGTGCTCTATATAGTTCTAATTGCAGTGCTTTTCGTATTTGTTGTAGAGTGTTCGAAATTAGTATATTTAGCGCTTTTGTTTTTTCAATTTTTTCCTTTATATTATATAGCATGTTATAGATTATACTTACTTTGTGCTCTATATAGTTCTAATTGCAGTGCTTTTCGTATTTGTTGTAGAGTGTTCGAAATTAGTACATTTAGCGCTTTTGTTTTTTCAATGTTTTTCCTTTATATTATATAGCATGTTATAGATTATACTTACTTTGTGCTCTATAGTTCTAATTGCAGTGCTTTTCGTATTTGTTGTAGAGTGTTCGAAATTAGTACATTTAGCGCTTTTGTTTTTTCAATGTTTTTCCTTTATATTATATAGCATGTTATAGATTATACTTACTTTGTGCTCTATATAGTTCTAATTGCAGTGCTTTTCGTATTTGTTGTAGAGTGTTCGAAATTAGTACATTTAGCGCTTTGTTTTTTCAATGTTTTTCCTTTATATTATATAGCATGTTATAGATTATACTTACTTTGTGCTCTATATAGTTCTAATTGCAGTGCTTTTCGTATTTGTTGTAGAGTGTTCGAAATTAGTACATTTAGCGCTTTTGTTTTTTCAATGTTTTCCTTTATATTATATAGCATGTTATAGATTATACTTACTTTGTGCTCTATATAGTTCTAATTGCAGTGCTTTTCGTATTTGTTGTAGAGTGTTCGAAATTAGTACATTTAGCGCTTTGTTTTTTCAATGTTTTTCCTTTATATTATATAGCATGTTATAGATTATACTTACTTTGTGCTCTATATAGTTCTAATTGCAGTGCTTTTCGTATTTGTTGTAGAGTGTTCGAAATTAGTACATTTAGCGCTTTTGTTTTTCAATGTTTTTCCTTTATATTATATAGCATGTTATAGATTATACTTACTTTGTGCTCTATATAGTTCTAATTGCAGTGCTTTTCGTATTTGTTGTAGAGTGTTCGAAATTAGTACATTTAGCGCTTTTGTTTTTTCAATGTTTTTCCTTTATATTATATAGCATGTTATAGATTATACTTACTTTGTGCTCTATATAGTTCTAATTGCAGTGCTTTTCGTATTTGTTGTAGAGTGTTCGAAATTAGTACATTTAGCGCTTTTGTTTTTTCAATGTTTTTCCTTTATATTATATAGCATGTTATAGATTATACTTACTTTGTGCTCTATAGTTCTAATTGCAGTGCTTTTCGTATTTGTTGTAGAGTGTTCGAAATTAGTACATTTAGCGCTTTTGTTTTTTCAATGTTTTTCCTTTATATTATATAGCATGTTATAGATTATACTTACTTTGTGCTCTATATAGTTCTAATTGCAGTGCTTTTCGTATTTGTTGTAGAGTGTTCGAAATTAGTACATTTAGCGCTTTTGTTTTTTCAATGTTTTTCCTTTATATTATATAGCATGTTATAGATTATACTTACTTTGTGCTCTATATAGTTCTAATTGCAGTGCTTTTCGTATTTGTTGTAGAGTGTTCGAAATTAGTACATTTAGCGCTTTTGTTTTTTCAATGTTTTTCCTTTATATTATATAGCATGTTATAGATTATACTTACTTTGTGCTCTATAGTTCTAATTGCAGTGCTTTTCGTATTTGTTGTAGAGTGTTCGAAATTAGTACATTTAGCGCTTTTGTTTTTTCAATGTTTTTCCTTTATATTATATAGCATGTTATAGATTATACTTACTTTGTGCTCTATAGTTCTAATTGCAGTGCTTTTCGTATTTGTTGTAGAGTGTTCGAAATTAGTACATTTAGCGCTTTTGTTTTTTCAATGTTTTTCCTTTATATTATATAGCATGTTATAGATTATACTTACTTTGTGCTCTATAGTTCTAATTGCAGTGCTTTTCGTATTTGTTGTAGAGTGTTCGAAATTAGTACATTTAGCGCTTTTGTTTTTTCAATGTTTTTCCTTTATATTATATAGCATGTTATAGATTATACTTACTTTGTGCTCTATATAGTTCTAATTGCAGTGCTTTTCGTATTTGTTGTAGAGTGTTCGAAATTAGTACATTTAGCGCTTTTGTTTTTTCAATGTTTTTCCTTTATATTATATAGCATGTTATAGATTATACTTACTTTGTGCTCTATAGTTCTAATTGCAGTGCTTTTCGTATTTGTTGTAGAGTGTTCGAAATTAGTACATTTAGCGCTTTTGTTTTTTCAATGTTTTTCCTTTATATTATATAGCATGTTATAGATTATACTTACTTTGTGCTCTATAGTTCTAATTGCAGTGCTTTTCGTATTTGTTGTAGAGTGTTCGAAATTAGTACATTTAGCGCTTTTTTTTTTCAATGTTTTTCCTTTATATTATATAGCATGTTATAGATTATACTTACTTTGTGCTCTATAGTTCTAATTGCAGTGCTTTTCGTATTTGTTGTAGAGTGTTCGAAATTAGTACATTTAGCGCTTTTGTTTTTTCAATGTTTTTCCTTTATATTATATAGCATGTTATAGATTATACTTACTTTGTGCTCTATATAGTTCTAATTGCAGTGCTTTTCGTATTTGTTGTAGAGTGTTCGAAATTAGTACATTTAGCGCTTTTGTTTTTTCAATGTTTTTCCTTTATATTATATAGCATGTTATAGATTATACTTACTTTGTGCTCTATAGTTCTAATTGCAGTGCTTTTCGTATTTGTTGTAGAGTGTTCGAAATTAGTACATTTAGCGCTTTTGTTTTTTCAATGTTTTTCCTTTATATTATATAGCATGTTATAGATTATACTTACTTTGTGCTCTATAGTTCTAATTGAGTGCTTTTCGTATTTGTTGTAGAGTGTTCGAAATTAGTACATTTAGCGCTTTTGTTTTTTCAATGTTTTTTCTTTATATTATATAGCATGTTATAGATTATACTTACTTTGTGCTCTATAGTTCTAATTGCAGTGCTTTTCGTATTTGTTGTAGAGTGTTCGAAATTAGTACATTTAGCGCTTTTGTTTTTTCAATGTTTTCCTTTATATTATATAGCATGTTATAGATTATACTTACTTTGTGCTCTATAGTTCTAATTGCAGTGCTTTTCGTATTTGTTGTAGAGTGTTCGAAATTAGTACATTTAGCGCTTTTGTTTTTTCAATGTTTTTCCTTTATATTATATAGCATGTTATAGATTATACTTACTTTGTGCTCTATAGTTCTAATTGCAGTGCTTTTCGTATTTGTTGTAGAGTGTTCGAAATTAGTACATTTAGCGCTTTTGTTTTTTCAATGTTTTTCCTTTATATTATATAGCATGTTATAGATTATACTTACTTTGTGCTCTATATAGTTCTAATTGCAGTGCTTTTCGTATTTGTTGTAGAGTGTTCGAAATTAGTACATTTAGCGCTTTTGTTTTTTCAATGTTTTTCCTTTATATTATATAGCATGTTATAGATTATACTTACTTTGTGCTCTATAGTTCTAATTGCAGTGCTTTTCGTATTTGTTGTAGAGTGTTCGAAATTAGTACATTTAGCGCTTTTGTTTTTTCAATGTTTTTCCTTTATATTATATAGCATGTTATAGATTATACTTACTTTGTGCTATATAGTTCTAATTGCAGTGCTTTTCGTATTTGTTGTAGAGTGTTCGAAATTAGTACATTTAGCGCTTTTGTTTTTTCAATGTTTTTCCTTTATATTATATAGCATGTTATAGATTATACTTACTTTGTGCTCTATAGTTCTAATTGCAGTGCTTTTCGTATTTGTTGTAGAGTGTTCGAAATTAGTACATTTAGCGCTTTTGTTTTTTCAATGTTTTTCCTTTATATTATATAGCATGTTATAGATTATACTTACTTTGTGCTCTATATAGTTCTAATTGCAGTGCTTTTCGTATTTGTTGTAGAGTGTTCGAAATTAGTACATTTAGCGCTTTTGTTTTTTCAATGTTTTTCCTTTATATTATATAGCATGTTATAGATTATACTTACTTTGTGCTCTATATAGTTCTAATTGCAGTGCTTTTCGTATTTGTTGTAGAGTGTTCGAAATTAGTACATTTAGCGCTTTTGTTTTTTCAATGTTTTTCCTTTATATTATATAGCATGTTATAGATTATACTTACTTTGTGCTCTATAGTTCTAATTGCAGTGCTTTTCGTATTTGTTGTAGAGTGTTCGAAATTAGTACATTTAGCGCTTTTGTTTTTTCAATGTTTTTCCTTTATATTATATAGCATGTTATAGATTATACTTACTTTGTGCTCTATAGTTCTAATTGCAGTGCTTTTCGTATTTGTTGTAGAGTGTTCGAAATTAGTACATTTAGCGCTTTTGTTTTTTCAATGTTTTTCCTTTATATTATATAGCATGTTATAGATTATACTTACTTTGTGCTCTATAGTTCTAATTGCAGTGCTTTTCGTATTTGTTGTAGAGTGTTCGAAATTAGTACATTTAGCGCTTTTGTTTTTTCAATGTTTTTCCTTTATATTATATAGCATGTTATAGATTATACTTACTTTGTGCTCTATAGTTCTAATTGCAGTGCTTTTCGTATTTGTTGTAGAGTGTTCGAAATTAGTACATTTAGCGCTTTTGTTTTTTCAATGTTTTTCCTTTATATTATATAGCATGTTATAGATTATACTTACTTTGTGCTCTATAGTTCTAATTGCAGTGCTTTTCGTATTTGTTGTAGAGTGTTCGAAATTAGTACATTTAGCGCTTTTGTTTTTTCAATGTTTTTCCTTTATATTATATAGCATGTTATAGATTATACTTACTTTGTGCTCTATATAGTTCTAATTGCAGTGCTTTTCGTATTTGTTGTAGAGTGTTCGAAATTAGTACATTTAGCGCTTTTGTTTTTTCAATGTTTTTCCTTTATATTATATAGCATGTTATAGATTATACTTACTTTGTGCTCTATAGTTCTAATTGCAGTGCTTTTCGTATTTGTTGTAGAGTGTTCGAAATTAGTACATTTAGCGCTTTTGTTTTTTCAATGTTTTTCCTTTATATTATATAGCATGTTATAGATTATACTTACTTTGTGCTCTATAGTTCTAATTGCAGTGCTTTTCGTATTTGTTGTAGAGTGTTCGAAATTAGTACATTTAGCGCTTTTGTTTTTTCAATGTTTTTCCTTTATATTATATAGCATGTTATAGATTATACTTACTTTGTGCTCTATAGTTCTAATTGCAGTGCTTTTCGTATTTGTTGTAGAGTGTTCGAAATTAGTACATTTAGCGCTTTTGTTTTTTCAATGTTTTTCCTTTATATTATATAGCATGTTATAGATTATACTTACTTTGTGCTCTATATAGTTCTAATTGCAGTGCTTTTCGTATTTGTTGTAGAGTGTTCGAAATTAGTACATTTAGCGCTTTTGTTTTTTCAATGTTTTTCCTTTATATTATATAGCATGTTATAGATTATACTTACTTTGTGCTCTATAGTTCTAATTGCAGTGCTTTTCGTATTTGTTGTAGAGTGTTCGAAATTAGTACATTTAGCGCTTTTGTTTTTTCAATGTTTTTCCTTTATATTATATAGCATGTTATAGATTATACTTACTTTGTGCTCTATATAGTTCTAATTGCAGTGCTTTTCGTATTTGTTGTAGAGTGTTCGAAATTAGTACATTTAGCGCTTTTGTTTTTTCAATGTTTTTCCTTTATATTATATAGCATGTTATAGATTATACTTACTTTGTGCTCTATAGTTCTAATTGCAGTGCTTTTCGTATTTGTTGTAGAGTGTTCGAAATTAGTACATTTAGCGCTTTTGTTTTTTCAATGTTTTTCCTTTATATTATATAGCATGTTATAGATTATACTTACTTTGTGCTCTATATAGTTCTAATTGCAGTGCTTTTCGTATTTGTTGTAGAGTGTTCGAAATTAGTACATTTAGCGCTTTTGTTTTTTCAATGTTTTTCCTTTATATTATATAGCATGTTATAGATTATACTTACTTTGTGCTCTATAGTTCTAATTGCAGTGCTTTTCGTATTTGTTGTAGAGTGTTCGAAATTAGTACATTTAGCGCTTTTGTTTTTTCAATGTTTTTCCTTTATATTATATAGCATGTTATAGATTATACTTACTTTGTGCTCTATATAGTTCTAATTGCAGTGCTTTTCGTATTTGTTGTAGAGTGTTCGAAATTAGTACATTTAGCGCTTTTGTTTTTTCAATGTTTTTCCTTTATATTATATAGCATGTTATAGATTATACTTACTTTGTGCTCTATAGTTCTAATTGCAGTGCTTTTCGTATTTGTTGTAGAGTGTTCGAAATTAGTACATTTAGCGCTTTTGTTTTTTCAATGTTTTTCCTTTATATTATATAGCATGTTATAGATTATACTTACTTTGTGCTCTATAGTTCTAATTGCAGTGCTTTTCGTATTTGTTGTAGAGTGTTCGAAATTAGTACATTTAGCGCTTTTGTTTTTTCAATGTTTTTCCTTTATATTATATAGCATGTTATAGATTATACTTACTTTGTGCTCTATATAGTTCTAATTGCAGTGCTTTTCGTATTTGTTGTAGAGTGTTCGAAATTAGTACATTTAGCGCTTTTGTTTTTTCAATGTTTTTCCTTTATATTATATAGCATGTTATAGATTATACTTACTTTGTGCTCTATAGTTCTAATTGCAGTGCTTTTCGTATTTGTTGTAGAGTGTTCGAAATTAGTACATTTAGCGCTTTTGTTTTTTCAATGTTTTTCCTTTATATTATATAGCATGTTATAGATTATACTTACTTTGTGCTCTATAGTTCTAATTGCAGTGCTTTTCGTATTTGTTGTAGAGTGTTCGAAATTAGTACATTTAGCGCTTTTGTTTTTTCAATGTTTTTCCTTTATATTATATAGCATGTTATAGATTATACTTACTTTGTGCTCTATATAGTTCTAATTGCAGTGCTTTTCGTATTTGTTGTAGAGTGTTCGAAATTAGTACATTTAGCGCTTTTGTTTTTTCAATGTTTTTCCTTTATATTATATAGCATGTTATAGATTATACTTACTTTGTGCTCTATAGTTCTAATTGCAGTGCTTTTCGTATTTGTTGTAGAGTGTTCGAAATTAGTACATTTAGCGCTTTTGTTTTTTCAATGTTTTTCCTTTATATTATATAGCATGTTATAGATTATACTTACTTTGTGCTCTATATAGTTCTAATTGCAGTGCTTTTCGTATTTGTTGTAGAGTGTTCGAAATTAGTACATTTAGCGCTTTTGTTTTTTCAATGTTTTTCCTTTATATTATATAGCATGTTATAGATTATACTTACTTTGTGCTCTATATAGTTCTAATTGCAGTGCTTTTCGTATTTGTTGTAGAGTGTTCGAAATTAGTACATTTAGCGCTTTTTTTTTTTCAATGTTTTTCCTTTATATTATATAGCATGTTATAGATTATACTTACTTTGTGCTCTATAGTTCTAATTGCAGTGCTTTTCGTATTTGTTGTAGAGTGTTCGAAATTAGTACATTTAGCGCTTTTGTTTTTTCAATGTTTTTCCTTTATATTATATAGCATGTTATAGATTATACTTACTTTGTGCTCTATAGTTCTAATTGCAGTGCTTTTCGTATTTGTTGTAGAGTGTTCGAAATTAGTACATTTAGCGCTTTTTTTTTTCAATGTTTTTCCTTTATATTATATAGCATGTTATAGATTATACTTACTTTGTGCTCTATAGTTCTAATTGCAGTGCTTTTCGTATTTGTTGTAGAGTGTTCGAAATTAGTACATTTAGCGCTTTTGTTTTTTCAATGTTTTTCCTTTATATTATATAGCATGTTATAGATTATACTTACTTTGTGCTCTATAGTTCTAATTGCAGTGCTTTTCGTATTTGTTGTAGAGTGTTCGAAATTAGTACATTTAGCGCTTTTGTTTTTTCAATGTTTTTCCTTTATATTATATAGCATGTTATAGATTATACTTACTTTGTGCTCTATAGTTCTAATTGCAGTGCTTTTCGTATTTGTTGTAGAGTGTTCGAAATTAGTACATTTAGCGCTTTTGTTTTTTCAATGTTTTTCCTTTATATTATATAGCATGTTATAGATTATACTTACTTTGTGCTCTATATAGTTCTAATTGCAGTGCTTTTCGTATTTGTTGTAGAGTGTTCGAAATTAGTACATTTAGCGCTTTTGTTTTTTCAATGTTTTTCCTTTATATTATATAGCATGTTATAGATTATACTTACTTTGTGCTCTATAGTTCTAATTGCAGTGCTTTTCGTATTTGTTGTAGAGTGTTCGAAATTAGTACATTTAGCGCTTTTGTTTTTTCAATGTTTTTCCTTTATATTATATAGCATGTTATAGATTATACTTACTTTGTGCTCTATATAGTTCTAATTGCAGTGCTTTTCGTATTTGTTGTAGAGTGTTCGAAATTAGTACATTTAGCGCTTTTGTTTTTTCAATGTTTTTCCTTTATATTATATAGCATGTTATAGATTATACTTACTTTGTGCTCTATAGTTCTAATTGCAGTGCTTTTCGTATTTGTTGTAGAGTGTTCGAAATTAGTACATTTAGCGCTTTTGTTTTTTCAATGTTTTTCCTTTATATTATATAGCATGTTATAGATTATACTTACTTTGTGCTCTATATAGTTCTAATTGCAGTGCTTTTCGTATTTGTTGTAGAGTGTTCGAAATTAGTACATTTAGCGCTTTTGTTTTTTCAATGTTTTTCCTTTATATTATATAGCATGTTATAGATTATACTTACTTTGTGCTCTATATAGTTCTAATTGCAGTGCTTTTCGTATTTGTTGTAGAGTGTTCGAAATTAGTACATTTAGCGCTTTTGTTTTTTCAATGTTTTTCCTTTATATTATATAGCATGTTATAGATTATACTTACTTTGTGCTCTATAGTTCTAATTGCAGTGCTTTTCGTATTTGTTGTAGAGTGTTCGAAATTAGTACATTTAGCGCTTTTGTTTTTTCAATGTTTTTCCTTTATATTATATAGCATGTTATAGATTATACTTACTTTGTGCTCTATATAGTTCTAATTGCAGTGCTTTTCGTATTTGTTGTAGAGTGTTCGAAATTAGTACATTTAGCGCTTTTGTTTTTTCAATGTTTTTCCTTTATATTATATAGCATGTTATAGATTATACTTACTTTGTGCTCTATAGTTCTAATTGCAGTGCTTTTCGTATTTGTTGTAGAGTGTTCGAAATTAGTACATTTAGCGCTTTTGTTTTTTCAATGTTTTTCCTTTATATTATATAGCATGTTATAGATTATACTTACTTTGTGCTCTATAGTTCTAATTGCAGTGCTTTTCGTATTTGTTGTAGAGTGTTCGAAATTAGTATATTTAGCGCTTTTGTTTTTTCAATGTTTTTCCTTTATATTATATAGCATGTTATAGATTATACTTACTTTGTGCTCTATAGTTCTAATTGCAGTGCTTTTCGTATTTGTTGTAGAGTGTTCGAAATTAGTACATTTAGCGCTTTTGTTTTTTCAATGTTTTTCCTTTATATTATATAGCATGTTATAGATTATACTTACTTTGTGCTCTATATAGTTCTAATTGCAGTGCTTTTCGTATTTGTTGTAGAGTGTTCGAAATTAGTACATTTAGCGCTTTTGTTTTTTCAATGTTTTTCCTTTATATTATATAGCATGTTATAGATTATACTTACTTTGTGCTCTATATAGTTCTAATTGCAGTGCTTTTCGTATTTGTTGTAGAGTGTTCGAAATTAGTACATTTAGCGCTTTTGTTTTTTCAATGTTTTTCCTTTATATTATATAGCATGTTATAGATTATACTTACTTTGTGCTCTATATAGTTCTAATTGCAGTGCTTTTCGTATTTGTTGTAGAGTGTTCGAAATTAGTACATTTAGCGCTTTTGTTTTTTCAATGTTTTTCCTTTATATTATATAGCATGTTATAGATTATACTTACTTTGTGCTCTATATAGTTCTAATTGCAGTGCTTTTCGTATTTGTTGTAGAGTGTTCGAAATTAGTACATTTAGCGCTTTTGTTTTTTCAATGTTTTTCCTTTATATTATATAGCATGTTATAGATTATACTTACTTTGTGCTCTATAGTTCTAATTGCAGTGCTTTTCGTATTTGTTGTAGAGTGTTCGAAATTAGTACATTTAGCGCTTTTGTTTTTTCAATGTTTTTCCTTTATATTATATAGCATGTTATAGATTATACTTACTTTGTGCTCTATAGTTCTAATTGCAGTGCTTTTCGTATTTGTTGTAGAGTGTTCGAAATTAGTACATTTAGCGCTTTTGTTTTTTCAATGTTTTTCCTTTATATTATATAGCATGTTATAGATTATACTTACTTTGTGCTCTATAGTTCTAATTGCAGTGCTTTTCGTATTTGTTGTAGAGTGTTCGAAATTAGTACATTTAGCGCTTTTGTTTTTTCAATGTTTTTCCTTTATATTATATAGCATGTTATAGATTATACTTACTTTGTGCTCTATAGTTCTAATTGCAGTGCTTTTCGTATTTGTTGTAGAGTGTTCGAAATTAGTACATTTAGCGCTTTTGTTTTTTCAATGTTTTTCCTTTATATTATATAGCATGTTATAGATTATACTTACTTTGTGCTCTATAGTTCTAATTGCAGTGCTTTTCGTATTTGTTGTAGAGTGTTCGAAATTAGTACATTTAGCGCTTTTGTTTTTTCAATGTTTTTCCTTTATATTATATAGCATGTTATAGATTATACTTACTTTGTGCTCTATAGTTCTAATTGAGTGCTTTTCGTATTTGTTGTAGAGTGTTCGAAATTAGTACATTTAGCGCTTTTGTTTTTTCAATGTTTTTCCTTTATATTATATAGCATGTTATAGATTATACTTACTTTGTGCTCTATATAGTTCTAATTGCAGTGCTTTTCGTATTTGTTGTAGAGTGTTCGAAATTAGTACATTTAGCGCTTTTGTTTTTTCAATGTTTTTCCTTTATATTATATAGCATGTTATAGATTATACTTACTTTGTGCTCTATAGTTCTAATTGCAGTGCTTTTCGTATTTGTTGTAGAGTGTTCGAAATTAGTACATTTAGCGCTTTTGTTTTTTCAATGTTTTTCCTTTATATTATATAGCATGTTATAGATTATACTTACTTTGTGCTCTATATAGTTCTAATTGCAGTGCTTTTCGTATTTGTTGTAGAGTGTTCGAAATTAGTATATTTAGCGCTTTTGTTTTTTCAATGTTTTTCCTTTATATTATATAGCATGTTATAGATTATACTTACTTTGTGCTCTATAGTTCTAATTGCAGTGCTTTTCGTATTTGTTGTAGAGTGTTCGAAATTAGTATATTTAGCGCTTTGTTTTTTCAATGTTTTTCCTTTATACTATATAGCATGTTATAGATTATACTTACTTTGTACTCTATATGACACGGCCCGGCCGCGTATAATTATAACCAACATAATTTTCTTACCCACAAAGTTCAATAGAACAAATGGATTAAGAATATGTATAAAAGAAAAGAGAAGGAAGAAGAAAGATAGTGCAGAGAATGTGAATTAGTATAGATGATAACCAACCACGAGAATAAGTCTCGGACCTGAAATCAATCTATAGGTAAAACACAAACAATAGGCTAAATCCCACTGCAAAGGATTGGAAGCCACGAACCGATGGAATCACTCCAAAGACCCGATTTGAGATTCTAAATGCGAGGAAATCACTCCCTAACACTAGAAAATATAAAAGTGAAATTCAATTCAAGATGTAAAAAAGGTCCGCATTACAATGATAGGCAAGGACCTTATATAGAGGTCCTTGAGGAAAATAAAAGGCAACAAATAATAAAGGAAACAAACCAAAAGGTAAGTCTAACTATAAGGAAATAAATAATTAGGGAAGTTTTAGATATGGAATTATACTATATGGAAACTTATAATAAAAGGAAATAAGTGATGATTCCCTTGATATACTTCCATGATTTAGTGATTCTCTCCATAAGTGATGATTCCCTTGATATACTTCCATGATTGGTGATTCTCTCCATAAGTGAGGATTCTCTTGATATACTTCCATGATTAGTGATTCTCTCCATAAGTGATGATTCCCTTGATAACCTTCCATTATTAGCGATTCTCTTGATCTTTCAATTGGGATTCTTGCGGGTCCCATTGAAGGAGCGTCAGGTGAGGGCTAAGTGGTCTCCAAGCATCATCCTTAAATTGATTCTCCATGAAAAATCGTCTGATCAATGCAGTGACGGATTTTTGAAATTGACGAGCTCGGCTTCGAGTGATGGGTCCCACGGGCATTTGAATGCTTGAAGATTGGACGTCCTCGTCATTCCCTCCTTCTTGAAAAGCTTTCTTGTTCTCCCGAACAAGATATTCATCCGCTGTATCAAAAGGGCTTAAGTCAGAAACATTAAAAGTAGCATGGACTTGGTACTCACCTGGGAGTTCAAGTTTGTAGGCATTATCATTAATGCGTTCCAACACTCGAAAAGGTCCATCGCCACGGGGAGTAAGTTTTGACTTTCGCAATTCTGGAAATCTTTCCTTCCTTAAGTGTAGCCAAACCCAATCTCCTATCTCAAAAACAACTTTCTTGCGCCCACGGTTAGCTTGTTTTGCGTGATTGTCAGCTGCCTTTCTTAGGTTATCGAACTTGAGAATGAAGTTGTTGTACAAATTCAGCCCTTTTTCTGCCATCCAAACTAACGTGCTCATTGCGTGGCAATGGCATAAGATCAAGAGGAGTTAATGGGTTAAAACCGTAAACAACCTCAAATGGAGAACAATTCGTAGAGCTATGAACCGTTCGGTTATATGCAAATTCAGCATGAGCTAAACATTCTTCCCAACTCTTCAAATTCTCATTAACTAAGGCACGTAACAAGCTACCCACAGTTCGATTAACAACTTCTGTTTGACCATCAGTTTGAGGGTGGTGTGATGTGGAAAACATTAGTTTTGTACCTAATTTAGCCCAAAGTGTTTTCCAAAAATAACTTAAAAATCGGGAATCCCTATCAGAAACAATGGATCTTGGAACACCATGCAATCTAAGAACCTCTTTGAAAAATAATGAAGCAACATGCGAAGCATCAGTGGTTTTTGTGCATGGAATAAAATGTGCCATTTTTTAAAATCGATCAACCACAACAAATATTGAATCTTTACCAGACCTACTCCTAGGCAAACCTAATATGAAATCCATAGAAATATCAACCCAAGGGGATTCAGGAATAGGTAGCGGAGTATACAAACCGTGTGGATGAACAGTAGACTTCGACGAGAGGCACGTTGTACACCGACGAATTGCGGCTTCAACTTCGGCTTTCATTCGTGGCCAAAAAAAATGTTCCTGCAGCAAGTTAAGTGTCTTGTTCCTACCAAAGTGTCCCATCAAACCCCCCGAATGACTTTCCCAAATCAACAATTCTCTCAATGAGCATTTAGGAACGCACAATTTATTTTCTCGCAGCAAATACCCCTCATGTACATGATACCTTTCAAATGCATGAGAATTACACTTGGCAAATATATCGGAGAGTTCTTTCAAATACGAAAAACCTAATAGCTTAGACTCAAGTGTGGTAACAAGTGCATACCTGCGTGACAATGCATCCGCAACGATGTTTTCCTTACCCTTTTTGTATTTAACAACATAGGGGAAGGTGTCAATGAAGGAGATCCATCGGATGTGTCTCGTACTCAACTTACTTTGGGATTTGATATGCTTGAGGGATTCATGATCAGTGTACACAACAAACTCACGAGGACGTAAGTAATGTTGCCATGTTTGCAGCGCCCGCACTAAGGAGTACAATTCCTTATCGTAGGTTGAGTAATTCAATGCAGCGCCATGTATCTTTTCACTGAAAAATGCAACAGGTTTCTTTTCTTGCGAGAGGACGGCGCCAATACCTACACCAGAGGCATCACAATCAAGTTCAAACGGTTTAGAGAAATCAGGTAAGGCAAGTACGGGTGCACATGTAAGTTTCGATTTCAAAGTATCAAAAGCATTTTGTTGTTCACTTCCCCACTCAAACTTATCCTCTTTTTTGGTAATTGCCGTTAAGGGTGCTGCAATAGTGCTGAAGTTCCGCACAAATCGACGGTAGAAACTTGCAAGGCCATGGAAACTGCGGACATCACGTACGCTAGTAGGTGTAGGCCACTCTTGGATGGCTGCAACCTTCGCAGGATCTACACATACTCCATCTTTTCCTACAATAAAACCCAAAAAGTTGCACTTGTCGACACAAAAGTCGCATTTTTTCAAGTTAGCATATAACTTCTCAGCCCGTAAAACATCTAAAACTGCTTGTAAATGTTCAACATGTGTTTCAATAGAAGTACTATAAACAAGTATGTCATCAAAGTATACTACCACAAACTTATTTATAAAATTCCTTAAAATATGATTCATCAATCGCATGAATGTGCTTGGGGCATTAGTAAGTCCAAATGGCATAACTAACCACTCATATAGACCAAAAGAAGTCTTGAAGGCAGTTTTCCATTCATCACCTTGATTCATTCGAATTTGGTGATAGCCACTTTTTAAATCAATTTTTGAAAAAATTACAGAACCACACAAATTATCAAGCATGTCATCTAATCTAGGAATGGGATGACGATACTTAACTGTTATAGCGTTGACGGCTCGGCAATCCACAAACATGCGCCAACCTCCATCTTTTTTTGGCACCAATAGGACAGGTACAGCACAAGGACTTAGACTTTCACGAATCCAACCTTTGCTCAGTAGATCCTCCACTTGCCTTTGTATTTCTTTTACCTCATCCGGGTTGGCTCGATAGGCTGGCCGATTAGGAATTGATGCTCCCGGGACAAAATCAATTTGGTGCTCAATTCCACGAGTGGGTGGTAAACCATGGGGTACTTCATCAGGAAAAACATCATCATACGCCTGCAATAACTTAGAAAAACTAGATGGAAGTTTGTTAGAGTCATTCATGGAAAAATAAGAAGGTTTAGAAAGTAATAGCAGACAATGAACTCCATGTTCTAAGCGTAAAGCTTCCTTCCTACACATAAAAAGATTAGACCTCTCACTCTCGTGTTTAAGATTCCAGCTGGTTTCACCCTGAATCACTACACTCGTGTTTGATTTTTTAGTAGAAGGGTAGAGTATTTGAGAGTGGCTCGGGGCAGACGTATTTATTGGTGAAGATGAAGATTTGAAAGGTTGTGGGGTAGTTAGGCTATATGAAAGAGTAGATGCACTTGTATGCGGAGTACCTTTTGTTGCGGGTGATTCTAAGGAGGGCTTCAAGTTGGATTCCTCACATAGAGTTGATTCAGCGACATAGCCCACCATCTTGTTGTCTTTCCTTTGGTTCCTTTTCTCTCTTGCTTCAGTGGCAAATTGCTTGTACAAGTATTTTTGATCTTCATTTACTTCTCGAGGACTCAACGGCCTTAGAACTATGGTCCGTCCGGCATGTGTGAAAGTATATCGATTACGGCGGCCATCATGTACAACTTCTTTGTCAAATTTCCATGGTCTCCCAAGCAAAATATGACATGCTTGCATTGGAACTACATCGCATTTTACCTCATCCTTGTAACCTTGTAGTTCAATTTCCACCAACACTTGTTTGGTGACGTTGATTTCCCCGCAATTATTGAGCCACTGTAGTTTGTAAGGCCTCGGATGCAAATTCATCCTCAAATTAAGTCTTTTCACTGCGAGGTCACTAATGACATTAGTACAACTACCACCGTCAATGATAAGACTACATACCTTAGTCGCAATCTTACACCTTCCATGGAATAAATTTTTGCGTTGTTCGGTGTCTTCAACCTCCTTTGGAAGAGTGCTAAGAGCTCGGAGAGTGACTAACGTCAAATTGGACTCCGGTATGGATTCTACAGCTTCCTGTTGGTAGGAGTTTGCCTCATTGACCTCTTCAGTTTCTGATTCGGATTCGTACTCACCGGAGATCGTAAGAACCATAGTACGCTTGTTTGGACATTGATTCGCAAAATGTCCTCGGCCTTGGCATTTGAAACATAACACATCTCGGCTACGGGTGGTGCTCTTTGGGGGGGCATGTGTTGGCGGCTTAGGGCGCGTCGAATCAACTCCCGCTATCTCTTTTCCTTTGTTGATATGTTGTGGAAGCGGCGCTTTAGGAAACCCTACAGTTGGAGGAAGTTTAAACTGATTACCTTGCATCCGCTTTGATTTTAGTTGCTTCTCCACCTTTATGGCCAAGTGTATCATCTCCTCAAGGTCCACGTATTGGTACATCTCTACCGCATCAGCAATATCCCTTTGAAGTCCATTCGAGAATCTAGACATCGTTTGCTCCTGATCTTCATGGATATCGGCTTGTAGAAGAAGTGTTTCAACCTCCTTATAGTACTCCTCCACTGACCGCGCCCCATGTTGTATACTCTGCAATCTCCGCAATACTTCACGATGGTAATGAGGGGGAACAAACCTCTTTCGCATGAGTGTACGAAGTTCTGTCCAAGTACGCACTGGAGCCTCCCTATTTCTGCGGCGGTTGATGCTCAATTGGTCCCACCATGCAAGCGCATAATCTGAAAACTCCATTACGGCCACACGGAGTTTTTGTTGGTCAGTTAATTGTTGAACATCAAAGATTAGTTCTAACCTTCGCTCCCATTGCAAAAATGCTTCAGGGTCGGATTTTCCTTGGAACGGTGGCACTTGGAACTTGATCGAGTTGATCGCCTCATCTCCATCCCGTCGGTGATGGTTATTATGATGCCTAGGTCGTTCCCAATTTCCTCCAAACTCCTCATCATCGGGTTCGTCAGTGTTGTGTGGTGATGGGGGCCGGATGTTGCGTCTTGGCCTCAAATGCGGTTGAACATTATTTCGCCTCTGAGCTTCAGGTAACGGTCGGATATTCTCTTGTAACTTTTGTTGATTCTCTTCCAGTTGATCCATCCTATTATTCATCAACTCCAATCCAGAATGGTGAAGAGTTTTGAACTCTTGTAGAATGGTGTTGAGAAGACCATGTACATCAACTTGTTGAGAATTGGATCCTTCACCCCCTGCCATTAGAAATAGAAGAAAGAAAACAAAGAAAATAACCTCACTAGAACTCTCGTATATCACTCCACACCTTATGTACCTCTCCGTCTCGCAAAAAGTACTCAAATCAAATCGATGGAATTCTCCCAAAGACGATAGCCAAAAAATCCAAAACAGTAGGGAAACCAAAAGAAATATAAGTTCAGAATGAAGGTAGAAGACAAATAATCTAAATAGATTATTTTATTTTTTATTTTTTTTTTGATAAAAGAAAAGATGATTCGAGAACTAGAAGTAAATAACAAATATATTATATTTGATAATAACTTTTTTTTTTTTTTTTTTTTTCCCTTTTTTTTTGTTTTTTTTTTTTGCTTTTTTTGACTCTTTTTTTTTTTCCTTTTTTTTTTCAAATAAGAACCGTGATATCAATCAAGAGATTGTATCAACTAGCTCTGATACCAGATGACACGGCCTGGCCGCGTATAATTATAACCAACATAATTTTCTTACCCACAAAGTTCAATAGAACAAATGGAGTAACAATATGTATAAAAGAAAAGAGAAGGAAGAAGAAAGATAGTGCAGAGAATGTGAATTAATATAGATGATAACCAACCACGAGAATAAGTCTCGGACCTGAAATCAATCTAGAGGTAAAACACAAACAATAGGCTAAATCCCACTGCAAAGGATTGGAAGCCACGAACCGATGGAATCACTCCAAAGACCCGATTTGAGATTCTAAATGCGAGGAAATCACTCCCTAACACTAGAAAATATAAAACTGAAATTCAATTCAAGATGTAAAAAAAGGTCCGCATTACAATGATAGGCAAGGACCTTATATAGAGGTCCTTGAGGAAAATAAAAGGCAACAAATAATAAAGGAAACAAACAAAAAGGTAAGTCTAACTATAAGGAAATAAATAATTAGGGAAGTTTTAGATATGGAATTATACTATATGGAAACTTATAATAAAAGGAAATAAGTGATGATTCCCTTGATATACTTCCATGATTTAGTGATTCTCTCCATAAGTGATGATTCCCTTGATATACTTCCATGATTGGTGATTCTCTCCATAAGTGAGGATTCTCTTGATATACTTCCATGATTAGTGATTCTCTCCATAAGTGATGATTCCCTTGATAACCTTCCATTATTAGCGATTCTCTTGATCTTTCAATTGGGATTCTTGCGGGTCCCATTGAAGGAGCGTCAGGTGAGGGCTAAGTGGTCTCCAAGCATCATCCTTAAATTTATTCTCCATGAAAAATCGTCTGATCAATGCAGTGACGGATTTTTGAAATTGACGAGCTCGGCTTCGAGTGATGGGTCCCACGGGCATTTGAATGCTTGAAGATTGGACGTCCTCGTCACTATATAGTTCTAATTGTTGTGCATTTCGTATTTGTTGTAGAGTGTTCGAAATTAGTACATTTAGCGCTTTTGTTTTTTCAATATTTTTCCTTTATATTATATAGCAATACATTATACTTACTTTGTGCTCTATATAGTTCTAATTGCAGTGCTTTTCGTATTTGTTGTAGAATGTTCGAAATTAGTACATTTAGCGCTTTTGTTTTTTCAATGTTTTTCCTTTATACTATATAGCATGTTATAGATTACACTTACTTTGTGCTCTATCGTTCTAATTAGAGTGCTTTTCGTATTTGTTGTAGAGTGTTCGAAATTAGTACATTTAGCGCTTTTGTTTTTTCAATATTTTTCCTTTATATTATATAGCATGTTAGATTATATTTACTTTGTGCTCTATATATTTACTTTTTTCAATGTTTTTCCTTTATACTATATGGCATGTTATATAGATTATTCTTACTTTGTGCTCTATATAGTTCTTATTGCAGTGCTTTTCGTATTTGTTGTAGAGTGTTCGAAATTAGTATATTTAGCGCTTTGTTTTTTTCAATGTTTTTCCTTTATATTATATAGCATGTTATAGATTATACTTACTTTGTGCTATATATAGTTCTAGGTGCGTTGCTTTTCGTATTTCTTGTAGAGTGTTCGAAATTAGTATATTTAGCGCTTTTGTTTTTTCAATGTTTTTTGTTTATACTATATAGCATGTTATACATTATACTTACTTTGTGCTCTATATAGTTCTAATTGCAGTGTTTTTCGTATTTGTTGTAGAGTGTTCGAAATTAGTACATTTAGCGCGTTTGTTTTTTCAATGTTTTTCCTTTATACTATATAGCATGTTATAGATTATACTTACTTTGTGCTCTATATAGTTCTAATTGTTGTACTTTTCGTATTTGTTGTAAGTGTTCGAAATTAGTACATTTAGCGCTTTTTTTTTTTCAATGTTTTTCCTTTATATTATATAGCATGTTATAGATTATACTTACTTTGTGCTCTATAGTTCTAATTAGAGTGCTTTTCGTATTTGTTGTAGAGTGTTCGAAATTAGTATATTTAGCGCTTTTGTTTTTTCAATGTTTTTCGTTTATATTATATAGCATGTTATAGATTATACTTACTTTGTGCTCTATATAGTTCTAATTGTTGTGCTTTTCGTATTTGTTGTAGAGTGTTCGAAATTAGTACATTACATTTAGCGCTATTGTTTTTTCAATGTTTTTCCTTTATATTATATAGCATGTTATAGATTATACTTACTTTGTGCTCTATATTGTTCTAATTGCAGTGCTTTTCGTTTTTCTTGTAGAGTGTTCGAAATTAGTACATTTAGCGCTTTTGTTTTTTCAATGTTTTTCCTTTATATTATATAGCATGTTATAGATTATACTTACTTTGTGCTCTATATTGTTCTAATTGCAGTGCTTTTCGTATTTGTTGTAGAGTGTTCGAAATTAGTACATTTAGCGCTTTGTTTTTTCAATGTTTTTCCTTTATATTATATAGCATGTTATAGATTATACTTACTTTGTGCTCTATAGTTCTATTGAGTGCTTTTCGTATTTGTTGTAGAGTGTTCGAAATTAGTATATTTAGCGCTTTTGTTTTTTCAATGTTTTTCCTTTATATTATATAGCATGTTATAGATTATACTTACTTTGTGCTCTATAGTTCTAATTAGAGTGCTTTTCGTATTTGTTGTAGAGTGTTCGAAATTAGTATATTTAGCGCTTTTGTTTTTTCAATGTTTTTCCTTTATATTATATAGCATGTTATAGATTATACTTACTTTGTGCTCTATATAGTTCTAATTGTTGTGTTTTTCGTATTTGTTGTAGAGTGTTCGAAATTAGTACATTTAGCGCTTTTGTTTTTTCAATGTTTTTCCTTTATACTATATAGCATGTTATAGATTATACTTACTTTGTGCTCTATATAGTTCTAATTGCAGTGCTTTTCGTATTTGTTGTAGAGTGTTCGAAATTAGTACATTTAGCGCTTTTGTTTTTTCAATGTTTTTCCTTTATATTATATAGCATGTTATAGATTATACTTACTTGTGCTCTATATAGTTCTAATTGCAGTGCTTTTCGTATTTGTTGTAGAGTGTTCGAAATTAGTACATTTAGCGCTTTTGTTTTTTCAATGTTTTTCCTTTATATTATATAGCATGTTATAGATTATACTTACTTTGTGCTCTATATAGTTCTAATTGCAGTGCTTTTCGTATTTGTTGTAGAGTGTTCGAAATTAGTATATTTAGCGCTTTTTTTTTTTCAATGTTTTTCCTTTATATTATATAGCATGTTATAGATTATACTTACTTTGTGCTCTATATAGTTCTAATTGCTGCTTTTCGTATTTGTTGTAGAGTGTTCGAAATTAGTATATTTAGCGCTTTTGTTTTTTCAATGTTTTTCGTTTATATTATATAGCATGTTATAGATATACTTACTTTGTGCTCTATATAGTTCTAATTGCAGTGCTTTTCGTATTTGTTGTAGAGTGTTCGAAATTAGTACATTTAGCGCTTTTGTTTTTTCAATGTTTTTCCTTTATATTATATAGCATGTTATAGATTATACTTACTTTGTGCTCTATATAGTTCTAATTGCAGTGCTTTTCGTATTTGTTGTAGAGTGTTCGAAATTAGTACATTTAGCGCTTTTGTTTTTTCAATGTTTTTCCTTTATATTATATAGCATGTTATAGATTATACTTACTTTGTGCTCTATATTGTTCTAATTGCAGTGCTTTTCGTATTTGTTGTAGAGTGTTCGAAATTAGTACATTTAGCGCTTTGTTTTTTTAATGTTTTTCCTTTATATTATATAGCATGTTATAGATTATACTTACTTTGTGCTCTATAGTTCTATTTGCAGTGCTTTTCGTATTTGTTGTAGAGTGTTCGAAATTAGTATATTTAGCGCTTTTTTTTTTCAATGTTTTTCCTTTATATTATATAGCATGTTATAGATTATACTTACTTTGTGCTCTATAGTTCTAATTGCAGTGCTTTTCGTATTTGTTGTAGAGTGTTCGAAATTAGTATATTTAGCGCTTTTGTTTTTTCAATGTTTTTCCTTTATATTATATAGCATGTTATAGATTATACTTACTTTGTGCTCTATATAGTTCTAATTGCAGTGCTTTTCGTATTTGTTGTAGAGTGTTCGAAATTAGTACATTTAGCGCTTTTGTTTTTTCAATGTTTTTCCTTTATATTATATAGCATGTTATAGATTATACTTACTTTGTGCTCTATAGTTCTAATTGCAGTGCTTTTCGTATTTGTTGTAGAGTGTTCGAAATTAGTACATTTAGCGCTTTTGTTTTTTCAATGTTTTTCCTTTATTATATAGCATGTTATAGATTATACTTACTTTGTGCTCTATAGTTCTAATTGCAGTGCTTTTCGTATTTGTTGTAGAGTGTTCGAAATTAGTACATTTAGCGCTTTTGTTTTTTCAATGTTTTTCCTTTATATTATATAGCATGTTATAGATTATACTTACTTTGTGCTCTATAGTTCTAATTGCAGTGCTTTTCGTATTTGTTGTAGAGTGTTCGAAATTAGTATATTTAGCGCTTTGTTTTTTCAATGTTTTTCCTTTATATTATAGCATGTTATAGATTATACTTACTTTGTGCTCTATAGTTCTAATTGCAGTGCTTTTCGTATTTGTTGTAGAGTGTTCGAAATTAGTACATTTAGCGCTTTTGTTTTTTCAATGTTTTTCCTTTATATTATATAGCATGTTATAGATTATACTTACTTGTGCTCTATATAGTTCTAATTGCAGTGCTTTTCGTATTTGTTGTAGAGTGTTCGAAATTAGTACATTTAGCGCTTTTGTTTTTTCAATGTTTTTCCTTTATATTATATAGCATGTTATAGATTATACTTACTTTGTGCTCTATAGTTCTAATTGCAGTGCTTTTCGTATTTGTTGTAGAGTGTTCGAAATTAGTATATTTAGCGCTTTGTTTTTTTCAATGTTTTTCCTTTATATTATATAGCATGTTATAGATTATACTTACTTTGTGCTCTATATAGTTCTAATTGCAGTGCTTTTCGTATTTGTTGTAGAGTGTTCGAAATTAGTATATTTAGCGCTTTTGTTTTTTCAATGTTTTTCTTTATATTATATAGCATGTTATAGATTATACTTACTTTGTGCTCTATAGTTCTAATTGCAGTGCTTTTCGTATTTGTTGTAGAGTGTTCGAAATTAGTACATTTAGCGCTTTTTTTTTTCAATGTTTTTCCTTTATATTATATAGCATGTTATAGATTATACTTACTTTGTGCTCTATAGTTCTAATTGAGTGCTTTTCGTATTTGTTGTAGAGTGTTCGAAATTAGTACATTTAGCGCTTTTGTTTTTTCAATGTTTTTCCTTTATATTATATAGCATGTTATAGATTATACTTACTTTGTGCTCTATAGTTCTAATTGCAGTGCTTTTCGTATTTGTTGTAGAGTGTTCGAAATTAGTACATTTAGCGCTTTTGTTTTTTCAATGTTTTTCCTTTATATTATATAGCATGTTATAGATTATACTTACTTTGTGCTCTATAGTTCTAATTGCAGTGCTTTTCGTATTTTTTGTAGAGTGTTCGAAATTAGTACATTTAGCGCTTTTGTTTTTTCAATGTTTTTCCTTTATATTATATAGCATGTTATAGATTATACTTACTTTGTGCTCTATATAGTTCTAATTGCAGTGCTTTTCGTATTTGTTGTAGAGTGTTCGAAATTAGTACATTTAGCGCTTTTGTTTTTCAATGTTTTTCCTTTATATTATATAGCATGTTATAGATTATACTTACTTTGTGCTCTATATAGTTCTAATTGCAGTGCTTTTCGTATTTGTTGTAGAGTGTTCGAAATTAGTACATTTAGCGCTTTTGTTTTTCAATGTTTTTCCTTTATATTATATAGCATGTTATAGATTATAC
Organism: Andrographis paniculata; assembly: GCF_009805555.1. Classification (NCBI taxonomy): domain Eukaryota; kingdom Viridiplantae; phylum Streptophyta; class Magnoliopsida; order Lamiales; family Acanthaceae; genus Andrographis; species Andrographis paniculata. The sequence continues at coordinate 5,179 of NW_026137463.1, read as the reverse complement.
TTACTTTGTGCTCTATAGTTCTAATTGCAGTGCTTTTCGTATTTGTTGTAGAGTGTTCGAAATTAGTACATTTAGCGCTTTGTTTTTTTCAATGTTTTTCCTTTATATTATATAGCATGTTATAGATTATACTTACTTTGTGCTCTATAGTTCTAATTAGAGTGCTTTTCGTATTTGTTGTAGAGTGTTCGAAATTAGTATATTTAGCGCTTTTTTTTTTTCAATGTTTTTCCTTTATATTATATAGCATGTTATAGATTATACTTACTTTGTGCTCTATAGTTCTAATTGCAGTGCTTTTCGTATTTGTTGTAGAGTGTTCGAAATTAGTACATTTAGCGCTTTTGTTTTTTCAATGTTTTTCCTTTATATTATATAGCATGTTATAGATTATACTTACTTTGTGCTCTATATAGTTCTAATTGCAGTGCTTTTCGTATTTGTTGTAGAGTGTTCGAAATTAGTACATTTAGCGCTTTTGTTTTTTCAATGTTTTTCCTTTATATTATATAGCATGTTATAGATTATACTTACTTTGTGCTCTATAGTTCTAATTGCAGTGCTTTTCGTATTTGTTGTAGAGTGTTCGAAATTAGTATATTTAGCGCTTTTTTTTTTTCAATGTTTTTTCTTTATATTATATAGCATGTTATAGATTATACTTACTTTGTGCTCTATATAGTTCTAATTGCAGTGCTTTTCGTATTTGTTGTAGAGTGTTCGAAATTAGTATATTTAGCGCTTTTGTTTTTTCAATGTTTTTCCTTTATATTATATAGCATGTTATAGATTATACTTACTTTGTGCTCTATATAGTTCTAATTGCAGTGCTTTTCGTATTTGTTGTAGAGTGTTCGAAATTAGTACATTTAGCGCTTTTGTTTTTCAATGTTTTTCCTTTATATTATATAGCATGTTATAGATTATACTTACTTTGTGCTCTATAGTTCTAATTGCAGTGCTTTTCGTATTTGTTGTAGAGTGTTCGAAATTAGTACATTTAGCGCTTTTGTTTTTTCAATGTTTTTCCTTTATATATATAGCATGTTATAGATTATACTTACTTTGTGCTCTATAGTTCTAATTGCAGTGCTTTTCGTATTTGTTGTAGAGTGTTCGAAATTAGTATATTTAGCGCTTTTTTTTTTCAATGTTTTGTTTATATTATATAGCATGTTATAGATTATACTTACTTTGTGCTCTATAGTTCTAATTGCAGTGCTTTTCGTATTTGTTGTAGAGTGTTCGAAATTAGTACATTTAGCGCTTTGTTTTTTCAATGTTTTTCCTTTATATTATATAGCATGTTATAGATTATACTTACTTTGTGCTCTATAGTTCTAATTGCAGTGCTTTTCGTATTTGTTGTAGATGTTCGAAATTAGTACATTTAGCGCTTTTTTTTTTTCAATGTTTTTCCTTTATATATATAGCATGTTATAGATTATACTTACTTTGTGCTCTATATAGTTCTAATTGCAGTGCTTTTCGTATTTGTTGTAGAGTGTTCGAAATTAGTATATTTAGCGCTTGTTTTTTTCAATGTTTTTCCTTTATATTATATAGCATGTTATAGATTATACTTACTTTGTGCTCTATATAGTTCTAATTGCATGCTTTTCGTATTTGTTGTAGAGTGTTCGAAATTAGTATATTTAGCGCTTTTGTTTTTTCAATGTTTTTCCTTTATATTATATAGCATGTTATAGATTATACTTACTTTGTGCTCTATATAGTTCTAATTGCAGTGCTTTTCGTATTTGTTGTAGAGTGTTCGAAATTAGTATATTTAGCGCTTTGTTTTTTCAATGTTTTTCCTTTATATTATATAGCATGTTATAGATTATACTTACTTTGTGCTCTATATAGTTCTAATTGCAGTGCTTTTCGTATTTGTTGTAGAGTGTTCGAAATTAGTACATTTAGCGCTTTTGTTTTTTCAATGTTTTCCTTTATATTATATAGCATGTTATAGATTATACTTACTTTGTGCTCTATATAGTTCTAATTGCAGTGCTTTTCGTATTTGTTGTAGAGTGTTCGAAATTAGTACATTTAGCGCTTTTGTTTTTTCAATGTTTTTCCTTTATATTATATAGCATGTTATAGATTATACTTACTTTGTGCTCTATATAGTTCTAATTGCAGTGCTTTTCGTATTTGTTGTAGAGTGTTCGAAATTAGTATATTTAGCGCTTTGTTTTTTTCAATGTTTTTCCTTTATATTATATAGCATGTTATAGATTATACTTACTTTGTGCTCTATATAGTTCTAATTGCAGTGCTTTTCGTATTTGTTGTAGAGTGTTCGAAATTAGTATATTTAGCGCTTTTGTTTTTTCAATGTTTTTTTTATATTATATAGCATGTTATAGATTATACTTACTTTGTGCTCTATATAGTTCTAATTGCAGTGCTTTTCGTATTTGTTGTAGAGTGTTCGAAATTAGTACATTTAGCGCTTTTGTTTTTTCAATGTTTTTCTTTATATTATATAGCATGTTATAGATTATACTTACTTTGTGCTCTATAGTTCTAATTGCAGTGCTTTTCGTATTTGTTGTAGAGTGTTCGAAATTAGTACATTTAGCGCTTTGTTTTTTCAATGTTTTCCTTTATATTATATAGCATGTTATAGATTATACTTACTTTGTGCTCTATAGTTCTAATTGAGTGCTTTTCGTATTTGTTGTAGAGTGTTCGAAATTAGTAATTTAGCGCTTTTGTTTTTTCAATGTTTTTCGTTTATATTATATAGCATGTTATAGATTATACTTACTTTGTGCTCTATATAGTTCTAATTGCAGTGCTTTTCGTATTTGTTGTAGAGTGTTCGAAATTAGTACATTTAGCGCTTTTGTTTTTTCAATGTTTTTCCTTTATATATATAGCATGTTATAGATTATACTTACTTTGTGCTATATAGTTCTAATTGCAGTGCTTTTCGTATTTGTTTTGTAGAGTGTTCGAAATTAGTACATTTAGCGCTTTTGTTTTTTCAATGTTTTTCCTTTATATTATATAGCATGTTATAGATTATACTTACTTTGTGCTCTATAGTTCTAATTGCAGTGCTTTTCGTATTTGTTGTAGAGTGTTCGAAATTAGTATATTAGCGCTTTTGTTTTTTCAATGTTTTTCCTTTATATTATATAGCATGTTATAGATTATACTTACTTTGTGCTCTATAGTTCTAATTGCATGCTTTTTCGTATTTGTTGTAGAGTGTTCGAAATTAGTATATTTAGCGCTTTTGTTTTTTCAATGTTTTTCCTTTATATTATATAGCAATGTTATAGATTATACTACTTTGTGCTCTCTATATAGTTCTAATTGCAGTGCTTTTCGTATTTGTTGTAGAGTGTTCGAAATTAGTACATTTAGCGCTTTTGTTTTTTCAATGTTTTTCCTTTATACTATATAGCATGTTATAGATTATACTTACTTTGTGCTCTATATTTCTAATTGCAGTGCTTTTCGTATTTGTGTAGAGTGTTCGAAATTAGTATATTTAGCGCTTTTGTTTTTTCAATGTTTTTCCTTTATATTATATAGCATGTTATAGATTATACTTACTTTGTGCTCTATAGTTCTAATTGAAGTGCTTTTCGTATTTGTTGTAGAGTGTTCGAAATTAGTACATTTAGCGCTTTTTTTTTCAATGTTTTTTGTTTATATTATATAGCATGTTATAGATTATACTTACTTTGTGCTCTATATAGTTCTAATTGCAGTGCTTTTCGTATTTGTTGTAGAGTGTTCGAAATTAGTACATTTAGCGCTTTTGTTTTTCAATGTTTTCCTTTATATTATATAGCATGTTATAGATTATACTTACTTTGTGCTCTATATAGTTCTAATTGCAGTGCTTTTCGTATTTGTTGTAGAGTGTTCGAAATTAGTACATTTAGCGCTTTTTTTTTTTCAATGTTTTTCCTTTATATTATATAGCATGTTATAGATTATACTTACTTTGTGCTCTATAGTTCTAATTGCAGTGCTTTTCGTATTTGTTGTAGAGTGTTCGAAATTAGTATATTTAGCGCTTGTTTTTTTTTCAATGTTTTTCCTTTATATTATATAGCAGCATTTAGATTATACTTACTTTGTGCTCTATATAGTTCTAATGCAGTGCTTTTCGTATTTGTTGTAGAGTGTTCGAAATTAGTATATTTAGCGCTTTTGTTTTTTCAATGTTTTTCGTTATATTATATAGCATGTTATAGATTATACTTACTTTGTGCTCTATAGTTCTAATTGCAGTGCTTTTCGTATTTGTTGTAGAGTGTTCGAAATTAGTATATTTAGCGCTTTTGTTTTTTTTTCATGTTTTTTCTTTTATTATATAGCATGTTATAGATTATACTTACTTTGTGCTCTATATAGTTCTATTGTTATGCTTTTCGTATTTGTTGTAGAGTGTTCGAATTAGTACATTTAGCGCTTTTGTTTTTTCAATGTTTTCCTTTATATTATATAGCATGTTATAGATTATACTTACTACTTTGTGCTCTATATAGTTCTAATTGCAGTGCTTTTCGTATTTGTTGTAGAGTGTTCGAAATTAGTACATTTAGCGCTTTTGTTTTTTCAATTTTTTCCTTATATTATATAGCATGTTATAGATTATACTTACTTTGTGCTCTATATCTTCTAATTGCAGTGCTTTTCGTATTTGTTGTAGAGTGTTCGAAATTAGTATATTTAGCGCTTTGTTTTTTTTCAATTTTTTCCTTTATATTATATAGCATGTTATAGATTATACTTACTTTGTGCTCTATATAGTTCTAATTGCATTGCTTTTCGTATTTGTTGTAGAGTGTTCGAAATTAGTATATTTAGCGCTTTTGTTTTTCAATGTTTTTTTTTATATTATATAGCATGTTATAGATTATACTTACTTTGTGCTCTATATATTCTAATTGTTGCAGTGCTTTTCGTATTTTTTGTTGTAGAGTGTTCGAAATTAGTACATTTAGCGCTTTTGTTTTTTCAATGTTTTTCTTTATATTATATAGCATGTTATAGATTAACTTACTTTGTGCTCTATATAGTTCTAATTGTTGTGCTTTTCGTATTTGTTGTAGAGTGTTCGAAATTAGTACATTTAGCGCTTTTGTTTTTTTCATGTTGTTTTCGTTTATATTATATAGCATGTTATAGATTATACTTACTTTTG
>NW_026137462.1:0-25068 GCF_009805555.1 Andrographis paniculata | reverse complement strand
AGCCCAGTAAATTTTATCGTTTAGAGAAAAGAGAACACGTAACAAGGATTCAATGGGTGAACCTGCGAAAGGATCATTGTCGATGTCTGCCGCGGCAAACAACAGCGAATTCGTGACCCGACGTACGAATTCCGGTCACCCGTCCATCGAGGCAGAATGGGCGCCCCACAAAAACTTCTGCGCGAATTTTCTGGAATATGTAGGCAGCAAAAATGGATTCCTGCGATGCACGTCAGGCCAAAAATCGCGAACGACGACCTTGTCCGCTGTTCACGGACCCGTCGTCCAGCCGTATATTACGAACTAGGATTCCCGCAGGGGCGCCGACGAAACCGCGTCAACGCGAGAAGTCCAGTGAATTTTATCGTTTAGAGAAAAGAGAACACGTAACAAGGATTCTATAGGTGAACCTGCGAAAGGATCATTGTCGATGTCTGTCCCGGCAGACAAAGCGATTCGTGACCCGACGTAGAATGCCGGTCAGGCTGTCCATCGAGGCAGAATGGGCGCCACAAAAAAACTCTTGCGCGGATTTTCGTGAATATGTAGCGATACAAAAACGGATTTCCTACGATGCACTTCACGCCAAAAATCGCGAACGACGACCTTGTCCGCTGTTCACGGACACGTCGTCCAGCCGTATATGACGAACGAGGATTCGCGCAGGGGCGCGACGACGAAACCGCTTCAACGCGAGAAGTCCAGTAAATTTTATCGTTTAGAGAAAAAGGAACACGTAACAAGGATTCTATAGGTGAACCTGCGAAAGGATCATTGTCGATGTTTATTCCGGCAGACAACAGCGAATTTGTGAGCTGACGTACGAATGCCGGTCAGGCCGTCCATCGAGGCAGAATGGGCGCCACAAAGAACTCCTGCGCGGATTTTTGTGAATATGTAGGTTGCAAAAATGGATTTCCTACGATGCACATCACGGCCAAAAATCGCGAACGACGACCTTGTCCGCTGTTCGCGGACCCGTCGTCCAGCCGTATATTACGAACTAGGATTCCCGTAGGGGCGCCGACGAAACCGCGTCAACGCGAGAAGTCCAGTAAATTTTATCGTTTAGAGAAAAGAGAACACGTAACAAGGATTCTATAGGTGAACCTGCGAATGGATCATTGTCGATGTCTGCCCTGGCAGACAACAGCGAATTCGTGACCCGACGTTCAAATGCCAGTCAGGCCGTCCATCGAGGCAGAATGGGCACCCCAAAAACTCCTGCGCGGATTTTCGTGAATATGTGGGTAGCAAAAATGGATTTCCTGCGATGCACGTCACGGCCAAAAATCGCGAACAATGACCTTGTCCTCTGTTCACGGACCCGTCGTCCAGCCGTATATTACGATCGAGGATTCGCGCAGGGGCGCCGACGAACCCGCGTGAACGCGAGAAGTCCAGTCAATTTTATCGTTTAGAGAAAAGAGAACACATAACAAGGATTCTATAGGTGAACCTGCGAAAGGATCGTTGTCGATGTCTGTCCCAGTAGACAACAGCGAATTCGTGACCCGACGTACGAATGCCGGTCAGGCCGTCCATCGAGGCAGAATTGGCGACCCAAATAACTCCTGCGCGGATTTTCGTGAATATGTAGGATGCAAAAATGGATTTCCTGCGATGCACGTCACGGCCAAAAATCGCGAACGACGACCTTGTCCGCTGTTCACGGACCCGTCGTCAAGCCGTATATTACGATCGAGGAATCGGCAGGGGCGCCGACGAAACCGCGTCAACGCGAGAAGTCCAGTGAATTTTATCGTTTAGAGAAAAGAGAACACGTAACAAGGATTCTATAGGTGAACCTGCGAAAGGATCATTGTCGATGTTTGTCCCGGCAGACAAAAGCGAATTCGTGACCCGACGTATGAATGCCGGTCAGGCCGTCCATCGAGGCAGAATGGGCGCCACAAAAAACTCTTGCGCGGATTTTCGTGAATATGTAGGATGCAAAAACGGATTTCCTACGATGCACTTCACCGCCAAAAATCGCGAACGACGACCTTGTCCGCTATTCACGGACACGTCGTCCAGCCGTATATTGCGAACGAGGATTCCCGCAGGGGCGCCGACGAACCCGCGTCAACGCGAGAAGTCCAGTAAATTTTATCGTATTGAGAAAAAAGAACACATAACAAGGATTCTATAGGTGAACCTGCGAAAGGATCATTCTCAATGTCTGTCCCGGCAGACAACAACGAATTCGTGACCCGACGTACGAATGCCGGTCAGGCCGTCCATCGAGGCAGAATGGGCGCCCAAAAAAAACTCCTGCGCGTATTTTTGTGAATATGTAGGTTGCAAAAATGGATTTCCTGCGATGCACGTCACGGCCAAAAATTGCGAACGACGACCTTGTCCGCTGTTCACGGACCCGTCGTCCAGCCGTATATTGCGAACGAGGATTGCCGCAGGGGCGCCGACGAACCCGCGTCAACGCGAGAAGTCCAGTCAATTTTATCATTTAGAGAAAAGAGAACACATAACAAGGATTCTATAGGTGAACCTGCGAAAGGATCGTTGTCGATGTCTGTCCCAGTAGACAACAGCGAATTCGTGACCCGACGTACGAATGCCGGTCAGGCCGTCCATCGAGGCAGAATGGGCGCCCCCAATAACTCCTGCGCGGATTTTCGTGAATATTTAGGCAGCAATAATGGATTTCCTGCGAAGCACGTCACGGCAAAAAATCACGAACGACGACCTTGTCCGGTGTTCACGGACCCGTCGTCCAGCCGTATATTGCGAACGAGGATTCCCGCAGGGGCGCCGACGAACCCGCGTCAACGCGAGAAGTCCAGTGAATTTTATCGTTTAGAGAAAAGAGAACACGTAACAAGGATTCTATAGGTGAACCTGTGAAAGGATCATTGTCGATGTCTGCCCCGGCAGACAACAGCGAATTCGTGACACGACGTACAAATGCCGGTCAGGCCGTCCATCGAGGCAGAATAAGCGCCCCAAAAAACATCTTCACGGATTTTCGTGAATATGTAGGCAACAATAATGGATTTCCTGCGATGCACATCACGGCCAAAAATCGCGAACGAAGACCTTGTCCGCTGTTCGCGGACCCGTCGTCGAGCCGTACATTGCGAACAAGGATTCCCGCAGGGGCGCCGAGGAACCCGCGTCAACGCGAGAAGTTCAGTAAATTTTATCGTTTAGGGAAAAGAGAACACATACAAGGATGCTATAGGTGAACCTGCTAAAGGATCATTGTCGATGTCTGCCCCGGCAGACAACAGCGAATTCGTGACCCGACGTACAAATGTCGGTCGGGCCGTCAATCGAGGCAGAATGGGCGCCCCAAAAAACTCCTGCGCGGATTTTCTTGAATATGTAGGCAGCAATAATGCATTTCCTGCGATGCACGTCACGGCCAAAAATCGCGAATGACGAACTTGTCCGCTGTTCACGGACCCGTCGTCCAGCCGTATATTGCGAACAAGGATTCCCGCAGGGGCGCCGACGAACCCGCGTCGACGCGAGAAGTCCAGTGAATTTTAGAGAAAAGAGAACACATAACAAGGATTCTATAGGTGAACCTGCGAAAGGATCATTGTCGATGTCTGTCCCGGCAGACAAAAGCGAATTCGTGACCCGACGTATGAATGCCGGTCAGGCCGTCCATCGAGGCAGAATGGGCGCCACAAAAAACTCTTGCGCGGATTTTCGTGAATATGTAGGATGCAAAAACGGATTTCCTACGATGCACTTCACCGCCAAAAATCGCGAACGACGACCTTGTCCGCTATTCACGGACACGTCGTCCAGCCGTATATGACGAACGAGGATTCGCGCAGGGGCGCCGACGAAACCGCTTCAACGCGAGAAGTCCAGTAAATTTTATCGTTTAGAGAAAAGAGAACACGTAACAAGGATTCTATAGGTGAACCTGCGAAAGGATCATTGTCGATGTTTATTCCGGCAGACAACAGCGAATTCGTGAGCTGACGTACGAATGCCGGTCAGGCCGTCCATCGAGGCAGAATGGGCGCCACAAAGAACTCCTGCGCGGATTTTTGTGAATATGTAGGTTGCAAAAATAGATTTCCTACGATGCACATCACGGCCAAAAATCGCGAATGACGACCTTGTCCGCTGTTCACGGACCCGTCGTCCAGCCGTATATTGCGAACGAGGATTCCCGCAGGGGCGCCGACGAACCCGCGTCAACGCGAGAAGTCCAGTAAATTTTATCGTATGGAGAAAAAAGAACACATAACAAGGATTCTATAGGTGAACCTGCGAAAGGATCATTCTCAATGTCTGTCCCGGCAGACAACAACGAATTCGTGACCCGACGTACGAATGCCTGTTTGGGCGTCCATCGAGGCAGAATGGGCGCCAAAAAAAAACTCCTGCGCGTATTTTTGTGAATATGTAGGTTGCAAAAAATGGATTTCCTGCGATGCACGTCACGGCCAAAAATTGCGAACGATGACCTTGTCCGCTGTTCACGGACCCGTCGTCCAGCCGTATATTGCGAACGAGGTGCCGCAGGGGCGCCGACGAACCCGCGTCAACGCGAGAAGTCCAGTCAATTTTATCGTTTAGAGAAAAGAGAACACATAACAAGGATTCTATAGGTGAACCTGCGAAAGGATCGTTGTCGATGTCTGTCCCAGTAGACAACAGCGAATTCGTGACCCGACGTACGAATGCCGGTCAGGCCGTCCATCGAGGCAGAATGGGCGCCCCAAATAACTCCTGCGCGGATTTTCTTGAATATTTAGGCAGCAATAATGGATTTCCTGCGAAGCACGTCACGGCCAAAAATCGCGAACGACGACCTTGTCCGCTGTTCACGGACCCGTCGTCCAGCCGTATATTGCGAACGAGGATTCCCGCAGGGGCGCCGACGAACCCGCGTCAACGCGAGAAGTCCAGTGAATTTTATCGTTTAGAGAAAAGAGAACACGTAACAAGGATTCTATAGGTGAACCTGTGAAAGGATCATTGTCGATGTCTGCCCCGGCAGACAACAGCGAATTCGTGACACGACGTACAAATGCCGGTCAGGCCGTCCATCGAGGCAGAATAAGCGCCCCAAAAAACATCTTCACGGATTTTCGTGAATATGTAGGCAACAATAATGGATTTCCTGCGATGCACATCACGGCCAAAAATCGCGAACGACGACCTTGTCCGCTGTTCGCGGACCCGTCGTCGAGCCGTACATTGCGAACAAGGATTCCCGCAGGGGCGCCGAGGAACCCGCGTCAACGCGAGAAGTTCAGTAAATTTTATCGTTTAGGGAAAAGAGAACACATAACAAGGATGCAATAGGTGAACGTGCTAAAGGATCATTGTCGATGTCTGCCCCGGCAGACAACAGCGAATTCGTGACCCGACGTACAAATGTCGGTCGGGCCGTCCATCGAGGCAGAATGGGCGCCCCAAAAAACTCCTGCGCGGATTTTCTTGAATATGTAGGCAGCAATAATGCATTTCCTGCGATGCACGTCACGGCCAAAAATCGCGAACGACGAACTTGTCCGCTGTTCACGGACCCGTCGTCCAGCCGTATATTGCGAACAAGGATTCCCGCAGGGGCGCCGACGAACCCGCGTCGACGCGAGAAGTCCAGTGAATTTTATCGTTTAGAGAAAAGAGAACACGTAACAAGGATTCTATAGGTGAACCTGCGAAAGGATCATTGTCGATGTCTGCCCCGGCAGACAATAGCGAATTCATGACCCGACGTACGAATATCGGTCAGGCAGTCCATCGAGGCAGAATGGGCGCCCAAAAAAAACTCCTGCGCGTATTTTTTTGAATATGTAGGTTGCAAAAAATGAATTTCCTTCGATGCACGTCACCGCCAAAAATTGCGAACGACGACCTTGTCCGCTGTTCACGGACCCGTCGTCCAGCCGTATATTGCGAACGAGGATTCCCGCAGGGGCGCCGACGAACCCGCATCAACGCGAGAGGTCCAGTTAATTTTATCGTTTAGAGAAAAGAGAACACGTAACAAGGATTGTATAGGTGAACCTGTGAAAGGATCATTGTCGATGTTTGTCCCGGCAGACAACGGCGAATTCATGACCCGACGTACGAATGCCGGACAGGCCGTCCATCGAGGCAGAATGGGCGCCACAAAAAACTCTTGCGCGTATTTTTGTGAATATGTAGGTTGCAAAAATGGATTTCCTGCGATGCACGTCACGGCCAAAAATCGCGAACGACGACCTTGTCCGCTGTTCACGGACCCGTCGTCCAGCCGTATATTGCGAACGAGGATTCGCGCAGGGGAACCGACGAAACCGCGTCAACGCAAGAAGTGCAGTAAATTTTATCGTTTAGAGAAAAGAGAACACGTAACTAGGATTCTATAGGTGAACCTGCGAAAGAATCATTGTCGATGTCTGCCCCGGCAGACAACTACGAATTCGTGACCCGACGTATAAATACCGGTCAGGCCGTCCATCAAGGCAGAATGGGCTCCCCAAAAAACTCCTGCGCGGATTTTCTTGAATATGTAGGCAGCAATAATGGATTTCCTGCGAAGCACGTCATGGCCAAAAATCGCGAATGACGACCTTGTCCGCTGTTCACGGACCCGTCGTCCAGCCGTATATTGCGAACGAGGATTCCCGCAGGGGCGCCGACGAACCCGCGTCAACGCGAGAAGTCCAGTAAATTTTATCGTTAGAGAAAAGAGAACACGTAACAAGGATTCTGTAGATGAACCTGCGAAAGGACCATTGTCGATGTCTACCCCGGCAGACAACAGCGAATTCGTGACCCGACGTTCGAATGCCGGTCAGGCCGTCCATCGAGAAAGAATGGGCGCCCCAAAAAACTACTGCACGGATTTTCGTGAATATGTAGGCAGAAAAATTGGATTTCCTGCGATGCACGTCACGGCCAAAAATCGCGAAGGACGATCTTGTACGTTGTTCACGTACCCGTCGTCCAGCCCTATATTGCGAACAATGATTCCCGCAGGGGCGCCGAAGAACCCGCGTCAACGCGAGAAGTCTAGTAAATTTTATTGTTTAGAGAAAAGAGAACACGTAACAAGGATTCTGTAGATGAACCTGCGCAAGGATCATTGTCGATGTCTACCCCGGCAGACAACAGCGAATTCGTGACCCGACGTTCGAATGCTGGTCAGGCCGTCCATCGAGGCAGAATGGGCGGCCCAAAAAACTACTGCACGGATTTTCGTGAATATGTCGGCTGCAAAATTGGATTTCCTGCGTAGCACGTCACGGCCAAAAATCGCGAAGGATGACCTTGTACGCTGTTCACGGACACGTCGTCCAGCCCTATATTGCGAATGAGGATTCCCGCAGGGGCGCCGACGAACCCGCGTCAACGCGAGAACTCCACTAAATTTTATCGTTTAGAGAAAAGATAACACGTAACAAGGATTCTGTAGATAAACCTGCGAAAGGATCACTGTCGATGTCTGCCCCGACAGACAACAGCGAATTCGTTACCCGACGTACGAATGCCGGTCAGGCCATCCATCGATGCAGAATGGGCGCCCCAAAAAACTCCTGCACAGATATTCGTGAATATGTAGGCAGCAAAAATGGATTTCCTGCGATGCACGTCACGGCCAAAAATCGCGAACGACAACCTTGTACGCTGTTCACGGACCCGTCGTCCAGCCCTATATTGCGAACAAGGATTCCCGCAGGGGCGCCGACGAACCCGCGTCAACGCGAGAAGTCCAGTAATCGTTTAGACAAAAGAGAACACGTAACAAGGATTTTGTAGATGAACCTGCGAAAGGATCATTGTTGATGTCTGCCCCGGCAGACAACAGCGAATTCGTTACCCGACGTACGAATGCCGGTCAGGCCATCCATCGAGGCATAATGTGGGCCCCAAAAAACTCCTGCGCATATTTTCGTGAATATGTAGGCAGCAAAAATGGATTTCCTGCGATGGACGTCACGGCCAAAAATCGCGAACGACGACCTTGTCCGTTGTTCACGGATCCGTCGTCCAGCCGTATATTGCGAACGAGGATTCCCGCAGGGGCGTCGACGAACCAGCGTCAACGCGAGAAGTTCAGTAAATTTTATCCTTTAGAGAAAAGAGAACACGTTACAAGGATTCTATAGATGAACCTGCGAAAGGATCATTGCCGATGTCTACCCCGGCAGAAAACAGCGAATTCGTGACCTGACGTTCGAATGCCGGTCAGGCCGTCCGTCGAGGCAGAAAGGGCGCCCCAAAAAACTCATGCGCGGATTTTCGTGAATATATAGGCAGCAAAATTGGATTTCCTGCGATGCACGTCACGGCCAAAAATCTCGAATGACGACCTTGTCCGCTGTTCACGGACCCGTCGTCCAGCCGTATATTGCGAACGAGGATTCCCGCAGGGGCGCCTACGAACCCGCGTCAACGCGAGAAGTCCAGTAAATTTCATCGTTTACAGAAAAGAGAACACGTAACAAGGATTCTATAAGAGAACCTGCGAAAGGATCATTGTCGATGTCTGCCCGGCAGACAACAGCGAATTCGTGACCCGACGTACGAATGCCGGTCAGGCCGTCCATCGAGGCAGAATGGGCCCCCCAAAAATCTCCTGCGCGGATTTTCTTGAATATATAGGCAGCAAAAATGGATTTCCTGCGATGCACGTCATGGCCAAAAATCGCGAACGATGACCTTCTCCGTTGTTCTCGTCCAGCCGTATATTGCGAACGAGGATTCCCGCAGGGGCGCCGTCGAATCTGCGTCGACGCGAAAAGTCCAGTTAATTTTATCGTTTAGAGAAAAGAGAACACGTAACCAGGATTCTATAGGTGAACCTGCGAAAGTATCATTGTCGATGTCTGCCCCGGCAGACAACAGCGAATTCGTGACCCGACGTTCTAATGCCGGTCAGGCCGTCCATATAGGCAGAATGGACGCCCCAAAAAACTCCTGCGCGGATTTTCGTGAATATGTAGGCAGCAAAAATGGATTTCCTGCGATCCTCGTCACGGCCGAAAATATCGAACAACGACCTTCTCCGCTCTTCACGGACCCGTCGTCCAGCCGTATATTGCGAACGAGGATTCCCGTAGGAGCGCCGACAAAACCGCGTTAACGCGAGAAGTCCAGTAAATTTTATCGTTTAGAGAAAGAGAACGCGTAACAAAGATTCTATAGGTGAATCTGCGAAAGGATTATTGTCGATTTCTGCCGCGGAAAACAACAGCGAATTCGTGACCCGACGTACGAATTCCGGTTAGGCCGTCCATCGAGGCAGAATGGGCGCCGCAAAAAACTTCTGCGCGAATTTTCGTGAATATGTAGGCAGCAAAAATGGATTTCCTGCGATGCACGTCAAGGCCAAAAATCGCGAACGACGACCTTCTCCGTTGTTCACGGACCCGTCGTCCAGCCGTATATTGCGAACGAGGAATCCCGCAGGGGCGCCGACGAACCCGCATCGACTCGTGAAGTCCAGTAAATTGTATCGTTTAGAGAAAAGAGAACACGTAACAAGGATTCTATAGGTGAACCTGCGAGAGGATCATTGATGATATCTGCCCCGGCAGACAACAGCGAATTCGTGACCCGACGTATGAATGCCGGTAAGTCCCTCCATCGAGGCAGAATGGACGCCCCAAAAAACTCCTGCGCGGATTTTCGTGAATATGTAGGCAGCAAAAATTGATTTCCTGCGATGCACGTCACGGCCCAAAATCGCGAACGACGACCTTGTCCGCTGTGCACGGACTCGTCGTCCAGCCGTATATTGCGAACGAGGATTCCCGCAGGGGCGCCGACGAACCTTCGAAAACGCGAGAAGGCCAGAAAATTTTATCGTTTAGAGAAAAGAGAACACGTAACATGGATTCTATAGGTGAACCTGCGAAAGGATCATTGTCGATGTCTGCCCTTGCAGATAACAGCGAATTCGTGACCCGACGTACGAATGCCGGTCAGGCCGTCCATCGAGGCAGAATGGGCGCCCCAAAAAACTCCTACGCGGATTTTCGTGAATATGTAGGCAGCAAAAATGGATTTCCTGCGATGCACGTCAGGGCCAAAAATTGCGAACGACGACCTTGTACGCTGTTCACGGACCCGTCGTCCACCCGTATTTTGCGAACGAGGATTCCAACAGGGGCGCCGACGAACCCGCGTCAACGCGAGAAGTCCAGTAAATTTTATTGTTTAGAGAAAAGAGAACACGTAACAAGGATTCAATAGGTGAACCTGCGAAAGGATCATTGTCGATGTCTGCCGCGGAAAACAAGAGCGAATTTGTGACCTGACGTACGAATTCCGGTCATGCTGTTTGTCGAGGAAGAATGGGCGCCCCAAAAAACTTCTGCGCGAATTTTGTGAATATGTAGGCAGCATAAATGGATATCCTGCGATGCACGTCAAGGCCCAAAATTGCGAACGACGACCTTGTACGCTGTTCACGGACAAGTCGTCCACCCGTATTTGCGAACGAGAATTCCCGCAAGGGCGCCGATGAACCCGCGTCTACGCGAGAAGCCCAGTAAAATTTATCGTTTAGAGAAAAGAGAACACGTAACAAGGATTCAATGGGTGAACCTGCGAAAGGATCATTGTCGATGTCTGCCGCGGCAAACAACAGCGAATTCGTGACCCGACGTACGAATTCCGGTCAGCCCGTCCATTGAGGCAGAATGGGCGCCGCAAAAAACTTCTGCGCGAATTTTCGTGAATATGTAGGCAGCAAAATGGATTTCCTGCGATGCACGTCACGGCCAAAAATCGCGAACGACGGCCTTTCTCCGCTGTTCACGGACCCGTCGTCCAGCCGTATATTGCGAACGAGGATTCCCGCAAGGGCGCCGACGAACCCGCGTCAACGCGAGAAGTCCAGTAAATTTCATCGTTTACAGAAAAGAGAACACGTAACAAGGATTCTATAAGTGAACCTGCGAAAGGATCATTGTCGATGTCTGCCCCGGCAGACAACAGCGAATTCGTGACCCGACGTACGAATGCCGGTCAGGCCGTCCATCGAGGCAGAATGGGCGCCCCAAAAGACTCCTGCGCGGATTTTCGTGAATATGTAGACAGCAAAAATGGATTTCCTGCGATGCACTTCACGGCCAAAAATCGCGAACGACGACCTTGTCCACTGTTCACGGACCCGTCGTCCAGCCGTATATTGCGAACGAGGATTCCCGTAGGAGCGCCGACAAAACCGCGTCAACGCGAGAAGTCCAGTAAATTTTATCGTTTAGAGAAAGAGAACGCGTAACAAAAATTCTATAGGTGAATCTGCGAAAGGATTAATGTCGATGTCTGCCCCGGCGGACAACATCGAATTCGTGAGCCGATGTACGAATGCCGGTCAGGCCGTACATCGAGGCAGAATGGGCGCTCAAAAAAAGTCCTGCGCGGATTTTCGTGAATATGTAGGCAGCAAAAATAGATTTGCTGCGATTCACGTCACGGCCAAAAATCTCGAATGACGACCTTGTCCGCTGTTCACGGACCCGTCGTCCAGCCGTATATTGCGAACGAGGATTCCCGCAGGGGCGTCGACGAACCCGCGTCAACGCGAGAAGTCCAGTGAATTTTATCCTTTAGAGAGAAGAGTACACATAACAAGGATTCTACAGGTGAACCTGCGAAAGGATCATTGTCGATGTCTGCCCGGGCAGACAACAGCGAATTCGTGACCCGATGTACGAATGCCGGTCAGGCCGTACGTCGAGGAAGAATGGGCGCCCCAAAAAACACCTGCGCAGATTTTCGTGAATTTGTAGGTAGCAAGAATGGATTTCCTGCAATGCACGTCACGGCCAAAAATCACGAACGACGTCCTTGTACGCTGTTCACGGACCCGTCGTCCACCGTATATTGCGAACGAGGATTCCCACAGGGGCGCCGACGAACCCGCGTCAACGCGAGAAGTCTAGTGAATTTTATCGTTTAGAGAAAAGAGAACACGTAACATGGATTCTATAGGTGAACCTGCGAAAGGATCATGGTCGATGTCTTCCCCGGCAGACAACAGCGAATTCGTCACCCGATGTACGAATGCCGGTCAGGCCGTCCATCGAGGCAGAATGGGCGCCACAAAAATCTCATGCGCGGATTTTCGTTAATATGTAGGCAGCAAAAATGGATTTTCTGCGATGCACGTCACAGCCAAAAATTGCGAACGACTTTATTCGTTGTTCACGGGCCCGTCATCCAGCCATATATTGTGAACGAGGATTCCCGCAGAGGCGCCGACGAACCCGCGTCAACGCGAGAAGTCCAGTAAATTTTATCGTTTAGAGAAAAGAGAACACGTAACAAGGATTCTATAGGTGAACCTGCGAAAGGATCATTCTCGATGTCTGCCCCGGCACGCAACAGCGAATTTGTGACCCGACGTACGAATGCCGGTCAGGCCGTTCATCGAGGCAGAATGGGCGCCCCAAAAAAATCTAGTGCGGATTTTCGTAAATATGTAGGTTGCAAAAATGGAATTCCTGCGATGCACGTCACGGCCAAAAATCGCGAACGACGTCCTTGTACGCTGTTCACGGACCCGTCGTCCAGCCGTATATTGCGAACGAGGATTCCCACAGGGGCGCCGACGAACCCGCGTCAACGCGAGAAGTCTAGTGAATTTTATCGTTTAGAGAAAAGAGAACACGTAACATGGATTTTATAGGTGAACCTACGAAAGGATCATGGTCGATGTCTGCCCCGGCAGACAACAACGAATTCGTCACCCGACGTACGAATGCCGGTCAGGCCGTCCATCGAGGTAGAATGGGCGCCACAAAAAACTCATGCGCGGATTTTTGTTAATATGTAGGCAGCAAAAATGGATTTTCTGCGATGCACGTCACAGCCAAAAATTGCGAACGACTTTATTCGTTGTTCACGGGCCCGTCATCCAGCCGTATATTGTGAACGAGGATTCCCGCAGAGGCGCCGACGAACCCGCGTCAACGCGAGAAGTCCAGTAAATTTTATCGTTTAGAGAAGAGAGAACACGTAACAAGGAATGTAAAGGTGAACCTGAGAAAGGGTCATTGTCGATGTCTGCCCCGGCAGACAACAACAAATTCGTGACCCGTCGTACGAATGCCGGTCAGGCCGTCCATCGAGGCAGAATGGGCGCCCCAAAAAATTCCTGTGCGGATTTTCACGAATATGTATTTAGCAAAAATAGATTTCCTGCGATGCACGTCACGGCCAAAAATCGCGAACGACGACCTTGTCCGCTTTTCACGGGACCGTCGTCTAGCCGTATATTGCGAACAAGGATTCCCGCAGGGGCGCCGACGAACCCGCGTCAACGCGAGAAGTCCAGAAAATTTTATCGTTTAGAGAAAAGAGAACACGTAACAAGGATTATATAGGTGAACCTGCGAAAAGATCATTGTCGTTGTCTGCCCCGGCAGACAACAGCGAATTCGTAACCCGACGTACGAATGCCGGTTAGGCCGTCTATCGAGGCAAAATAGGCGCCCCAAAAAACTCCTGCGCGGATTTTCATCAATATGTAGGTTGCAAAAATGGATTTTCTACAATGCACGTCACGGCTAAAAATCGAGAACGACGACCTCGTCCGCTGTTCACGGACCCGTCGTCCAGCCATATATTGCGAACAAGGATTCCTGAAGGGGCGCCGACAAACCCGCGTCAACGCAAGAAGTTCATTAAATTTTATTGTTTACATAAAAAGAACGCGTAACAAGGATTCTGTAGGTCACCCTGCGAAAGGATCATTGTCGATGTCTGCCCTTCCAGACAACAGCGAATTCGTGACCTGACGTACGAATGCCGGTCAGGCCGTCCATCGAGGCAGAACAGGCGCCCCAAAAAACTCCTGCGCGGATTTTCGCGAATATGTATTTAGAAAAATAGATTTTCTGCGATGCACGTCATGGCCAAAAATCGCGAACGACGACCTTGTCCGCTGTTCACGGGCCCGTCGTCCAGCCGTATATTTGAATGAGGATTCCCGCAGGGGCGCCGACGAACCCGCGTCAACGCGAGAAGTCCAATAAATTTTATCATTTTGAGAAAAGAGAACACGTAACAAGGATTCTATAGGTGAACCTGCGAAAGGATCATTGTCCATGTTTGCCCCGGCAGACAACAGCGAATTCGTGACCCGATGTACGAATGCCGGTCAGGCCGTCCATCGAGGCAGAATGGGCTCCCCAATAAACTCCTGCGCGAATTTTCGTGAATATGAAGGCAGCAAAAATAGATTTCCTGCAATGCACGTCACGACCAAGAATCGCGAACGACGACCTTGTCCGCTGTTCACGGGCCCGTCGTCAAGCCGTATATTTGAACGACGATTCCCGCAGGGGCGCGGACGAACCCTCGTCAACGCGAGAAGTCCAGTAACTTTAATCGTTTAGAGAAAAAAGAACACGTAACAAGGATTCTGTAGGTGAACCTGCGAAAGGATCATTGTCGATGTCTGCCCTTGCAGATAACAGCGAATTCGTGACCCGACGTACGAATGCCGGTCAGGCCGTCCATCGAGGCAGAATGGGCGCCCCAAAAGACTCCTGCGCGGATTTTCGTGAATATGTAGGCAGCAAAAATGGATTTCCTGCGATGCACGTCACGGCCAAAAATCGCGAACGACGACCTTGTCCGCTGTTCACGGACCCGTCGTCCAGCCGTATATTGCGAACGAGGATTCCCGCAGGGGCGTCGACGAACCCGCGTCAACGCGAGAAGTCCAGTGAATTTTATCCTTTAGAGAAAAGAGAACACATAACAAGGATTCTACAGGTGAACCTGCGAAAGGATCATTGTCGATGTCTGCCCGGGCAGACAACAGCGAATTCGTGACCCGATGTACGAATGCCGGTCAGGCCGTACGTCGAGGAAGAATGGGCGCCCCAAAAAACACCTGCGCAGATTTTCGTGAATTTGTAGGTAGGAATAATGGATTTCCTGCAATGCACGTCACGGCCAAAAATCACGAACGACGTCCTTGTACGCTGTTCACGGACCCGTCGTCCAGCCGTATATTGCGAACGAGGATTCCCACAGGGGCGCCGACGAACCCGCGTCAACGCGAGAAGTCAAGTGAATTTTATCGTTTAGAGAAAAGAGAACCCGTAACATGGATTCTATAGGTGAACCTGCGAAAGGATCATGGTCGATGTTTGCCCCGGCAGACAACAGCGAATTCGTCACCCGAAGTACGAATGCCGGTCAGGCCGTCCATCGAGGTTGAATGGGCGCCACAAAAAACTCATGCGCGGATTTTCGTTAATATGTAGGCAGCAAAAATGGATTTTCTGCGATGCACGTCACAGCCAAAAATTGCGAACGACTTTATTCGTTGTTCACGTGCCCGTCATCCAGCCGTATATTGTGAACGAGGATTCCCGCAGAGGCGCCGACGAACCCGCGTCAACGCGAGAAGTCCAGTAAATTTTATCGTTTAGAGAAAAGAGAACACGTAACAAGGATTCTATAGGTGAACCTGCGAAAGGATCATTGTCGATGTCTGCCCCGGCAGGCAACAGCGAATTTGTGACCCGACGTACGAATGCCGGTCAGGCCGTCCATCGAGGCAGAATGGGCGCCCCAAAAAAATCTAGTGCGGATTTTCGTAAATATGTAGGTTGGAAAAATGGAATTCCTGCGATGCACGTCACGGCCAAAAATCGCGAACGACGTCCTTGTACGCTGTTCACGGACCCGTCGTCCAGCTGTATATTGCGAACGAGGATTCCCGCAGGGGCGCCGACGAACCCGCGTCAACGCGAGAAGTCTAGTTAATTTTATCGTTTAGAGAAAAGAGAACACGTAACAAGGATTCTATAGGTGAACCTGTGAAAGGATCATTATCGATGTCTGCCCCGGCACACAACAGTGAATTCGTGACCCGACGTACGAATGCCGGTCAGGCCGTACATCGAGGCAGAATGGGCGCCCCAAAAAGCTCCTGCGCCGATTTTCGTGAATTTGTAGGTAGCAATAATGGATTTCCGGCGATTCACGTCACGGCCAAAAATCACGAATGACGACCTCTTCCGCTGTTCACGGGCCCGTCATCCAGCCGTATATTGCATACGAGGATTCCCGCATGGGTGCCGACGAACCCTCGTCAACGCGAGAAGTCCAGTAAATTTCATCGTTTACAGAAAAGAGAACACGTAACAAGGATTCTATAAGTGAACCTGCGAAAGGATCATTGTCGATGTCTACCCCGGCAGACAACAGCGAATTCGTTACCCAACGTACGAATGCCGGTCAGGCCGTCCATCGAGGCAGAATGGGTGCCCCAAAAGACTCCTGCGCGGATTTTCCTGAATATGTAGGCAGCAAAAATAGATCTCCTGCGATGCACGTCACGGCAAAAAATCGCGAACGACGACCTTGTCCGCTGTTCACGGACCCGTGGTCCAGCCGCATATTGCAAACGAGGATTCCCGTTGGAGCACCGACAAAACCGCGTCAACGCAAGAAGTCCAGTAAATTTTATCGTTTAGAGAAAGAGAACGCGTAACAAAGATTCTATAGGTGAATCTGCGAATGGATTATTGTCGATGTCTGCCCCGGCGGACAACATCGAATTCGTGAGCCGATGTACGAATGCCGGTCAGGCCGTACATCGAGGCAGAATGGGCACTCAAAAAAAGTCCTGCGCGGATTTTCGTGAATATGTAGGCAGCAAAAATAGATTTCCTGCGATTCACGTCACGGCCAAATATCGCGAATGACGACCTTGTCCGTTGTTCACGGGCCCGTCGTCCAGAGCGAACGAGGATTCCCGCAAGGGCGCCGACGAACCCGCGTAAACGCAAGAAATCCAGTAAATTTTATTGTTTAGAGAAAAGAGAAAACGTAACAAGGATTCTATAGGTGAACCTGCGAAAGGATCATTGTCGATGTCTGCCCCGGCAGACAACAGCGAATTCGTGACCCGACGTACGAATGCCAGTCAGGCCGTCCATCGAGGCAGAATGGTCGCCCCAAAAAACTCTTGCGTGGATTATTGTGAATATGTAGGCAGCAAAATGGATTTCCTGCGATGCTCGTCACGGCCAAAAATCGCGAATGACGACCTTGTCCGCTGTTCACGGGCCCGTCGTCCAGCCGTATATTGCGAATGAGGATTCCCGCAGGGGCGCCGACGAACCCGCGTCAACGCAAGAAGTCCAATAAATTTTATTGTTTAGAGAAAAGAGAAAACGTAACAAGGATTCTATAGCTGAACCTGCGAAAGGATCATTGTCGATGTCTGTCCCGGCAGACAACAGCGAATTCGTGACCCGACGTACGAATGCCGGTCAGGCCGTCCATCGAGGCAGAATGGGCGCCATAAAAAACTCCTGCGCGGATTTTCGTGAATATGTAGGATGCGAAAACGGATTTTCAGCGATGCACGTCACGGCCAAAAATCGCGACTGACGACCTTGTCCGTCGTTCACGTACCCGTCGTCCAGCCGTATATTGCGAACGAGGATTCCCGCAGGGGCGCCGACGAACCCGCGTCAACGCTAAAAGTCCAGTAAATTTTATCGTATTGAGAAAAAAGAACATATAACAAGGATTCAATAGGTGAACCTGCGAAAGGATCATTGTCGATGTCTGCCCCGGCAGACAACAGCGAATTCATGACCCGACGTACGAATGCCGGTCAGGCCGTCCATCGAGGCAGAATGGGCGCCCCAAAAAACACCTGCGCAGATTTTCGTGAATTTGTATGTAGCAAGAATGGATTTCCTGCAATGCACGTCACGGCCAAAAATCACGAACGACGTCCTTGTACGCTGTTCACGGACCCGTCGTCCACCGTATATTGCGAACGAGGATTCCCACAGGGGCGCCGACGAACCCGCGTCAACGCGAGTAGTCTTGTAAATTTTATGGTATTGAGAAAAAAGAATACACAACAAGGATTCTCTTGGTGAACCTGCGAAAGGATCATTGTCGATGTCTGCCCCGGCAGACAACAGCGTATTCGTGACCCGACGTACGAATGCCGATCAGGCCGTCCATCGAGGCAGAATGGGCGCCCCAAAAAACACCTGCGCGTATTTTTGTGAATATGTTGGTTGCAGAAATGGATTTCCTGCGATGCACGTCATGGCCAAAAATTGCGACTGACGACCTTGTCCGCTGTTCACGGACCCGTCGTCCAGCCGTATATTGCGAACGAGGATTCCCGCAGGGGCGCCGACGAACCCGCGTCAACGCGAGAAGTCCAGTAAATTTTATCGTATTGAGAAAAAAGAACACATAACAAAGATTCTATAGGTGAACCTGCGAAAGGATCATTGTCAATGTCTGCCCCGGCAGACAACAGCGAATTCGTGACTCGACGTAAGAATGCGGGTCAGGCCGTCCATCGAGGCAGAATGGGCGCCCCAAAAAACTCCTGTGCGGATTTTTGTGAATATGTAGGATGCGAAAACGGTTTTCCTGCGATGCACGTCACAGCCAAAAATCGCGACTGACGACCTTGTCCGCTGTTCACGAACCCGTCGTCCAACCGTATATTGCGAACGAGGATTCCCGCAGAGGTGCCGACGAACCCGCGTCAACGCGAGAAGTCCAATAAATTTTATCGTATTAAGAAAAAAGAACACGTAACAAGGATTCTATTGGTGAACCTGCGAAAGGATCATTGTCGATGTCTGTCGCGGGAGACAACAATGAATTCGTGACCGACGTACGAATGCCGGTCAGGCCGTCCATCGAGGCAGAATGGGCGCCGCAAAAAACTCCGCGCGGATTTTCGTGAATATGTAGGATGCGAAAACGGATTTCCTGCGATGCACGTCACGGCCAAAAATCGCGAGTGACGACCTTGTCCGCTGTTCACGGACCCGTCGTCCAGCCGTATATTGCGAACGAGGATTCCCGCAGGGGCGCCGACGAACCCGCGTCAACGCGAGAAGTCCAGTAAATTTTATCGTATTGAGAAAAAAGAACACATAACAAGGATTCTATAGCTGAACCTGCGAAAGGATCATTGTCGATGTCTGTCCCGGCAGACAACAGCGAATTCGTGACACGACGTACGAATGCCGGTCAGGCCGTCCATCGAGGCAGAATGGGCGCCCCAAAAAACTCCTTCGCGGATTTTTGTGAATATATAGGCTGCGAAAATGGATTTCCTGCGATGCACATCACGGCCAAAAATCGCGAACGACGACCTTGTCCGCTGTTCACGGACCCGTCG
The DNA here is from genome assembly GCF_009805555.1 of Andrographis paniculata. Classification (NCBI taxonomy): domain Eukaryota; kingdom Viridiplantae; phylum Streptophyta; class Magnoliopsida; order Lamiales; family Acanthaceae; genus Andrographis; species Andrographis paniculata. The sequence goes on along the minus strand of NW_026137462.1, from coordinate 5,939 downwards.
TCCAGCCGTATATTGCGAACGAGGATTCGCAGGGGCGCCGACGAACCCGCGTCAACGCGAGAAGTCCAGTGAATTTTATCGTTTAGAGGAAAGAGATCACGTAACAAGGATTCTATTGGTGAACCTGCGAAAGGATCATTGTCGATGTCTGTCCCGGCAGACAACAGCGAATTCGTGACCCGACGTACGAATGCCGGTCAGGCCGTCCATCGAGGCAGAATGGGCGCCACAAACTCCTGCGCGGATTTTCGTGAATATGTAGGATGCGAAAACGGATTTCCAGCGATGCACGTCACGGCCAAAAATCGCGACTGACGACCTTGTCCGTCGTTCACGTACCCGTCGTCCAGCCGTATATTGCGAACGAGGATTCCCGCAGGGGCGCTGACGAACCCGCGTCAACGCTAAATGTCCAGTAAATTTTATCGTATTGAGAAAAAAGAACATATAACAAGGATTCAATAGGTGAACCTGCGAAAGGATCATTGTCGATGTCTGCCCCGGCAGACAACAGCGAATTCATGACCCGACGTACGAATGCCGGTCAGGCCGTCCATCGAGGCAGAATGGGCGCCCCAAAAAACTCCTGCGCGTATTTTTGTGAATATGTTGGTTGCAAATATGGATTTCCTGCGATACACGTCACGGCGAAAAATCGCGACTGACGACCTTGTCCGCTGTTCACGGACCCGTCGTCCAGCCGTATATTGCGAACAAGGATTCCCGCAGGGGCGCCAACGAACCCGCTTCAACGCGAGAAGTCCAATAAATTTTTTCGTATTGAGAAAAAAGAACACATAACAAGGATTCTATAGGTGAACCTGCGAAAGGATCATTGTCGATGTCTGCCCCGGCAGACAACAGCGAATCCGTGTCCCGACGTACGAACGCCGGTCAGGCCGTCCATCAAGGCAGAATGGGCGCCCCAAAAAACTCCTGCGCGTATTTTTGTGAATATGTAGGTTGCAAAAATGCACGTCACGGCCTAAAATCGCGACTGACGACCTTGTCCGCTGTTCACGGACCCGTCGTCCAACCGTATATTGCGAACGAGGATTCCTGCAGGGGCGCCGACGAACCCGCGTCAACGCGAGAAGTCCAGTGAATTTTATCGTTAAGAGAATAGAGAACACGTAACAAGGATTCTAGAGGTGAACCTGCGAAAGGATCATTGTCGATGTCTGTCCCTGCAGACAACAGCGAATTCGTGACCCGACGTACGAATGCCGGTCAGGCCGTCCATCGAGGCAAAATGGGCGCCACAAAAACTCTTGCGCGGATTTTTTTGAATATGTAGAAGGCGAAAACGGATTTCCTGCGATGCACGTCACGGCCAAAAATCACGACTGACGACCTTGTCCGCTGGTCACGGACCCGTCGTCCAGCCGTATATTGCAAACGAGGATTCCCGCAGGGGCGCCGACGAAACCGCGTCAACGCGAGAAGTCCAGTGAATTTTATCGTTAAGAGAAAAGAGAACACGTAACAAGGATTCTATAGGTGAACCTGCGAAAGGATCATTGTCGATGTCTGTCCCGACAGACAACCGCGAATTCGTGAACCGACGTACGGAATGCCGGTCCATCGGGCAGAACCCCAAAAATTCTCTGCGCGGATTTTCTTGAATATATAGGCAGCAAAATGGATTTCCTGCGATGCACGTCATGGCCAAAAATCGCGAACGATGACCTTCTCCGTTGTTCTCGTCCAGCCGTATATTGCGAACGAGGATTCCCGCAGGGCGCCGTCGAATCTGCGTCGACGCGAAAAGTCCACTTAATTTTATCGTTTAGAGAAAAGAGAACACGTAACCAGGATTCTATAGGTGAACCTGCGAAAGTATCATTGTCGATGTCTGCCCCGGCAGACAACAGCGAATTCGTGACCGACGTTCTAATGCCGGTCAGGCCGTCCATATAGGCAGAATGGACGCCCCAAAAAACTCCTGCGCGGATTTTCGTGAATATGTAGGCAGCAAAAATGATTTCCTGCGATCCTCGTCACGGCCGAAAATATCGAACAACGACCTTCTCCGCTCTTCACGGACCCGTCGTCCAGCCGTATATTGCGAACGAGGATTCCCGTAGGAGCGCCGACAAAACCGCGTCAACGCGAGAAGTCCAGTAAATTTTATCGTTTAGAGAAAGAGAACGCGTAACAAAGATTCTATAGGTGAATCTGCGAAAGGATTATTGTCGATTTCTGCCGCGGAAAACAACAGCGAATTCGTGACCCGACGTACGAATTCCGGTTAGGCCGTCCATCGAGGCAGAATGGGCGCCGCAAAAAACTTCTGCGCGAATTTTCGTGAATATGTAGGCAGCAAAAATGGATTTCCTGCGATGCACGTCAAGGCCAAAAATCGCGAACGACGACCTTCTCCGTTGTTCACGGACCCGTCGTCCAACCGTATATTGCGAACGAGGATTCCCGCAGGGGCGCCGACGAATCCGCGTCAACGCGAGAAGTCCAGTGAATTTTATCGTTAAGAGAATAGAGAACTCGTAACAAGGATTCTAGAGGTGAACCTGCGAAAGGATCATTGTTGATGTCTGTCCTGGCAGACAACAGCGAATTCGTGACCCGACGTACGAATGCCGGTCAGCCGTCCATCGAGGCAAAATGGGCGCCGCAAAAAACTCCGCGCGGATTTTCGTGAATATGTAGGATGCGAAAACGGATTTCCTGCGATGCACGTCACGGCCAAAATCGCGACTGACGACTTGTCCGCTGTTCACAGACCCGTCGTCCAGCGTATATTGCGAACGAGGATTCCGCAGGGGCGCCGACGAACCCGCGTCAACGCGAGAAGGCCAGTGAATTTTATCGTTAAGAGAATAGAGAACACGTAACAAGGATTCTAGAGGTGAACCTGCGAAAGGATCATTGTCGATGTCTGCCCCGGCAGACAAAAACAAATTCGTGACCCGACGTACGAATGCCGGTCAGGCCGTTCATTGAGGCAATATGGGTGCCCCAAAAAACTCCTGCGTGTGAATATGTTGGTTGCAAAAATGGATTTCCTGCGATGCACGTCACGGCCAAAAATCGCGAACGACGACCTTGTCCGCTGTTCACGGACCCGTCGTCAAGCTGTATATTACGATCGAGGATTCGCGCAGGGGCGCCGACGAACCCGCGTCAACGCGAGAAGTCCAGTGAATTTTATCGTTTAGAGAAAAGAGAACACGTAACAAGGATTCTATAGGTGAATCTGCGAAAGGATCATTGTCGATGTCGGCCCTGGCAGACAAAAGCGAATTCGTGACCCGACGTACGAATGCCGGTCAGGCCGTCCATCGAGGAAGAGTGGGCGCCACAAAAAACTCCTGCGCGGATTTTCGTGAATATGTAGGATGCGAAAACGGATTTCCTACGATGCACGTCACGGCCCAAAATCGCGACTGACGACCTTGTCCGCTGTTCACAGACCCGTCGTCCAGCCGTATATTGCGAACGACGATTCCGCAGGGGCGCCGACGAACCCGCGTCAACGCGAGAAGTCCACTAAATTTTATCGTATTGAGAAAAAAGAACACATAACAAGGATTCTTTAGGTGAACCTGCGAAAGGATCATTGTCGATGTTTGCCCCGGCAGAAAACAGCGAATTCGTGACCCGACGTACGAATGCCGGTCAGGCCGTCCATCGAGGCAGAATGGGCGCCCCAAAAAACACCTGCGCGTATTTTTGTGAATATGTTTGTGGCAGAAATGGGTTTCCTGCGATGCACGTCACGGCCAAAAATTGCGACTGACGACCTTGTCCGCTGTTCACGGACCCGTCGTCCAGCCGTATATTGCGAACGAGGATTCCCGCAGGGGCGCCGACGAACCCGCGTCAACGCGAGAAGTCCAGTAAATTTTATCGTATTGAGAAAAAAGAACACATAACAAAGATTCTATAGGTGAACCTGCGAAAGGATCATTGTCGATGTCTGCCCCGGCAGACAACAGCGGATTCGTGACCCGACGTACGAATGCCGGTCAGGCCGTCCATCGAGGCAGATTGGGCGCCCCAAAAAACTCCTGCGCGTATTTTTGTGAATATGTTGGTTGGAAAAATGGATTTCCTGCGATGCACGTCACGGCCAAAAATCGCGACTGACGACCTCATCCGCTGTTCACGGACCCGTCGTCCAGCCGTATATTGCGAACGAGGATTCGCGCAGGGGCGCCGACGAACCCACGTCAACGCGAGAAGTCCAGTAAATTTTATCGTACTGAGAAAAAAGAACACATAACAAGAATTCTATAGGTGAACCTGCGAAAGGATCATTGTCGATGTCTGCCCCGGCAGACAACAGCGAATTCGTGACCCGACGTACGAAGGCCGGTCAGGCCGTCCATCGAGGCAGGAAGGGCGCCCCAAAAAATCCTGCGCGTATTTTTGTGAATATGTAGGTGCAAAAATGGATTTCCTGCGATGCACGTCACGGCCAAAAATCGACGAGTGACGACCTTGTCCGCTGTTCACGGACCCATCGTGCAGCTGTATATTGCGAACGAGGATTCCCGCAGGGGCGCCGACGAACCAGCGTCAACGCGAGAAGTCCAGTGAATTTTATCGTTAAGAGAAAAGAGAACACGTAACAAGGATTCTATTGGTGAACCTGCGAAAGGATCATTGTCGATGTTTGTCCCGGCAGACAACAGCGATTTCGTGACCCGACGTACGAATGCCGGTCAGGCCGTCCATCGAGGCAGAATGGGCGCCACAAAAAACTCCTGTGCGGATTTTCGTGAATATATAGGATGCGAAAACGGATTTCCTACGATGCACGTCACGGCCCAAAATCGCGACTGACAACCTTGTCCGATGTTCACGGACCCGTCGTCCAGCCGTATATTGCGAACGAGGATTCCGCAGGGGCGCCGACGAACCCGCGTCAACGCGAGAAGTCCACTAAATTTTATCGTATTAAGAAAAAAGAACACATAACAAGGATTCTTTAGGTGAACCTGCGAAAGGATCATTGTCGATGTCTGCCCCGGCAGACAACAGCGAATTCGTGACCAGACGTACGAATGCCGGTCAGGCCGTCATCGAGGCAGAATGGGCGCCCCAAAAAACTCCTTCGCGGATTTTTTGTGAATATATAGGCTGCGAAAATGGATTTCCTGCGATGCACGTCACGGCCAAAAATCGCGAACGACGACCTTGTCCGCTGTTCACGGACCCGTCGTCCAGCCGTATATTGCGAACGAGCATTCGCGCAGGGGCGCCGACGAAACCGCGTCAACGCGAGAAGTCCTGTAAATTTTATCATTCAAAGAAAAGAGAACACGTAACAAGGATTCTATAGGTGAACCTGCGAAAGGATCAGTGTCGATGTCTGCCCCGGCAGACAAAAGCGAATTCGTGACCCGACATACGAATGTCGGTCAGGCCGTCCATCGAGGCAGAGTGGGCGCCACAAAAAACTCCTGCCCGGATTTTTGTGAATATGTAGGATGCGAAAACGGATTTCCTGCGATGCATGTCACGGCCAAAAATCACGACTGACGACCTTGTCCGCTGTTCACGGATCCGTCGTCCAGCCGTATATTGCGAACGAGGATTCCCGCAGGGGCGCCAACGAACCCGCGTCAACGCGAGAAGTCCAGTAAATTTATCGTATGAGAAAAAGAAAACACATAACAAGGATTCTTTAGGTGAACCTGCGGAAGGATCATTGTCGATGTCTGCCCCGGCAGACAACAGCGGATTCGTGACCCGACGTACGAATGCCGGTCAGGCCGTCCATCGAGGCAGATTGGGCGCCCCAAAAAACTCCTGCGCGTATTTTTGTGAATATGTTGGTGGAAAAATGGATTTCCTGTGATGCCGTCACGGCCAAAAATCGCGACTGACGACCTCATCCGCATTTCACGGACCCGTCGTCCAGCCGTATATTGCGAACGAGGATTCGCGCAGGGGCGCCGACGAACCCGCGTCAC
>NW_026137461.1:0-29186 GCF_009805555.1 Andrographis paniculata | reverse complement strand
ACGAATACGAAAAGCCCGCAATTACAAATTATAGAGCACAAAGTAAGTATTATCTATAACATGCTATATAATATAAAGGAAAACATTGAAAAAACACAAAGCGCTAAATGTACTAATTTCGAACACACTACAACAAATACGAAAAACACCGCAATTAGAACTATAGAGCACAAAGTAAGTAGTAATAATCTATACATGCTATATAATATAAAAGGGAAAACATTGAAAAAACAAAAGCGCTAAATGTACTAATTTCGAACATCTACAACAAATACGAAAAGCACCGCAATTAAATTATAGAGCACAAAGTAAGTATAATCTATAACATGCTATATAATAATAAAGGGAAAACATTGAAAAAACAAAAGCGCTAAATGTACTAATTCGAACACTCTACAACAAATACGAAAAGCACCGCAATTACAATTATAGAGCACAAAGTAAGTATAATCTATAACATGCTATATAATATAAGGGAAAAAATTGAAAAACAAAAAGCGCTAATGTACTAATTTCGAACACTCTACAACGAATACGAAAAGCATCGCAATTAGAATTATAGAGCACAAAGTAAGTATAATCTATAACATGCTATATAATATAAAGGAAAAACATTGAAAAAACAAAAGCGCTAAATGTACTAATTTCGAACACTCTACAACAATAGAAAAGCACCGCAATTAGAACTATAGAGCACAAAGTAAGTATAATCTATAACATGCTATATAATATAAAGGGAAAACATTGAAAAAACAAAAGCGCTAAATGTACTAATTTCGAACACTCTACAACAAATACGAAAACACCGCAATTACAATTATAGAGCACAAAGTAAGTATAATCTATAACATGCTATATAATATAAGGGAAAACATTGAAAAAACAAAAGCGCTAAATGTACTAATTTCGAACACTCTACAACAATACGAAAAGCACCGCAATTACAATTATAGAGCACAAAGTAAGTATAATCTATAACATGCTATATAATATAAAGGAAAAACATTGAAAAAACAAAAGCGCTAAATAGTACTAATTTCGAACACTCTACAACGAATACGAAAAGCACCGCAATTAAAACTATAGAGCACAAAGTAAGTATAATCTATAACATGCTATATAATATAAAGGAAAACATTGAAAAAACAAAAGCGCTAAATGTACTAATTTCGAACACTCTACAACAAATACAAAAAGCACTGCAATTAGAACTATAGAGCACAAAGTAAGTATAATCTATAACATGCTATATAATATAAAGGGAAAACATTGAAAAAACAAAAGCGCTAAATGTACTAATTCCGAACACTCTACAACGAATACGAAAGCACCGCAATTACAATTATAGAGCACAAAGTAAGTATAATTATAACATGCTATATAATATAAAGGAAAAAACATTGAAAAAACAAAAGCGCTAAATATACTAATTTCGAACACTCTACAACGAATACGAAAAGCTCCGCAATTAAAACTATAGAGCACAAAGTAAGTATAATCTATAACATGCTATATAATATAAAGGGAAAACATTGAAAAAACAAAAACGCTAAATGTACTAATTCCGAACACTCTACAATGAATACGAAAAGCATCGCAATTACAATTATAGAGCACAAAGTAAGTATAATCTATAACATGCTATATAATATAAAGGGAAAACATTGAAAAAACTAAAGCGCTAAATGTACTAATTTCGAACACACTACAACAAATACGAAAAACACCGCAATTACAATTATAGAGCACAAAGTAAGTACAATCTATAACATGCTATATAATATAAAGGAAAAACATTGAAAAAACAAAAGCGCTAAATGTACTAATTTCGAACACTCTACAACAAATACGAAAAGCACCGCAATTACAATTATAGAGCACAAAGTAAGTATATCTATAACATGCTATATAATATAAAGGAAAAACATTGAAAAACAAAAGCGCTAAATGTACTAATTTCGAAGACACCACAACAAATACGAAAAACACCGCAATTACAATTATAGAGCACAAAGTAAGTATAATCTATAACATGCAATATAATATAAAGGAAAAACATTGAAAAAACAAAAGCGCTAAATGTACTAATTTCGAACACTACAACGAATACGAAAAGTACCGCAATTACAATTATAGAGCACAAAGTAAGTATAATTTATAACATGCTATATAATATAAAGGAAAAACATTGAAAAAACAAACGCGCTAAATGTACTAATTCCGAACACTCTACAACGAATACGAAAAGCATCGCAATTACAATAATAGAGCACAAAGTAAGTATAATCTATAACATGCTATATAATATAAAGGGAAAACATTGAAAAAACTAAAGCGCTAAATGTACTAATTTCGAACACACTACCACAAATACGAAAACACCGCAATTACAATTATAGAGCACAAAGTAAGTACAATCTATAACATGCTATATAATATAACGGGAAAACATTGAAAAAACAAAAGCGCTAAATGTACTAATTTCGAACACTCTACAACAAATACGAAAAGCACCGCAATTACAATTATAGAGCACAAAGTAACTATACTCTATAACATGCTATATAATATAAAGGAAAAACATTGAAAAAAAAAGCGCTAAATGTACTAATTTCGAACACTCTACAACGAATACGAAAAGCACCGCAATTACAATTATAGAGCACAAAGTAAGTATTATCTATAACATGCTATATAATATAAAGGAAAAACATTGAAAAAACAAAAGCGTTAAATGTACTAATTTCGAAGACACCACAACAAATACGAAAAACACCGCAATTACAATTATAGAGCACAAAGTAAGTATAATCTATAACATGCAATATAATATAAAGGAAAAACATTGAAAAAACAAAAGCGCTAAATGTACTAATTTCGAACACTACAACGAATACGAAAAGTACCGCAATTACAATTATAGAGCACAAAGTAAGTATAATTTATAACATGCTATATAATATAAAGGAAAAACATTGAAAAAACAAACGCGCTAAATGTACTAATTCCGAACACTCTACAACGAATACGAAAAGCATCGCAATTACAATTATAGAGCACAAAGTAAGTATAATCTATAACATGCTATATAATATAAAGGGAAAACATTGAAAAAACTAAAGCGCTAAATGTACTAATTTCGAACACACTACCACAAATACGAAAAACACCGCAATTACAATTATAGAGCACAAAGTAAGTACAATCTATAACATGCTATATATTATAACGGGAAAACATTGAAAAAACAAAAGCGCTAAATGTACTAATTTCGAACACTCTACAACAAATACGAAAAGCACCGCAATTACAATTATAGAGCACAAAGTAACTATACTCTATAACATGCTATATAATATAAAGGAAAAACATTGAAAAAAAAAGCGCTAAATGTACTAATTTCGAACACTCTACAACGAATACGAAAAGCACCGCAATTACAATTATAGAGCACAAAGTAAGTATTATCTATAACATGCTATATAATATAAAGGAAAAACATTGAAAAAACAAACGCGCTAAATGTACTAATTCCGAACACTCTACAACGAATACGAAAAGCATCGCAATTACAATTATAGAGCACAAAGTAAGTATAATCTATAACATGCTATATAATATAAAGGAAAAACATTGAAAAAGCAAAAGCGCTAAATATACTAATTTCGAACACTCTACAACGAATACGAAAAGCACTGCAATTAGAACTATAGAGCACAAAGTAAGTATAATCTATAACATGCTATATAATATAAAGGATAAACATTGAAAAAGCAAAAGCGCTAAATGTACTAATTTCGAACACTCTACAACGAATACGAAAAGCACCGCAATTACAATTATAGAGCACAAAGTTAGTAGAATCTATAACATGCAATATAATATAAAGGAAAAACATTGAAAAAACAAAAGCGCTAAATGTACTAATTTCGAAGACACCACAACAAATACGAAAAACACCGCAATTACAATTATAGAGCACAAAGTAAGTACAATCTATAACATGCTATATAATATAAAGGGAAAACATTGAAAAAACAAAAGCGCTAAATGTACTAATTCCGAACACTCTACAACGAATACGAAAAGCACCGCAATTACAATTATAGAGCACAAAGTAAGTATAATTTATAACATGCTATATAATATAAAGGAAAAACATTGAAAAAGCAAAAGCGCTAAATGTACTAATTTCGAACACTCTACAACAAATACGAAAAACACCGCAATTACAATTATAGAGCACAAAGTAAGTATAATCTATAACATGCTATATAATATAAAGGGAAAACATTGAAAAAACAAAAACGCTAAATGTACTAATTCCGAACACTCTACAACGAATACGAAAAGCATCGCAATTACAATTATAGAGGACAAAGTAAGTATAATCTATAACATGCTATATAATATAAAGGGAAAACATTGAAAAAACTAAAGCGCTAAATGTACTAATTTCGAACACACTACAACAAATACGAAAAACACCGCAATTACAATTATAGAGCACAAAGTAAGTACAATCTATAACATGCTATATAATATAACGGGAAAACATTGAAAAAACAAAAGCGCTAAATGTACTAATTTCGAACACTCTACAACAAATACGAAAAGCACCGCAATTACAATTATAGAGCACAAAGTAACTATACTCTATAACATGCTATATAATATAAAGGAAAAACATTGAAAAAAAAAAGCGCTAAATGTACTAATTTCGAACACTCTACAACGAATACGAAAAGCACCGCAATTACAATTATAGAGCACAAAGTAAGTATTATCTATAACATGCTATATAATATAAAGGAAAAACATTGAAAAAACAAAAGCGCTAAATGTACTAATTTCGAAGACACCACAACAAATACGAAAAACACCGCAATTACAATTATAGAGCACAAAGTAAGTATAATCTATAACATGCTATATAATATAAAGGGAAAACATTGAAAAAACAAAAGCGCTAAATGTACTAATTTCGAACACTCTACAACAAATACGAAAAACACCGCAACTACAATTATAGAGCACAAAGTAAGTACAATCTATAACATGCTATATAATATAAAGGGAAAACATTGAAAAAACAAAAGCGCTAAATGTACTAATTTCGAACACTCTACAACAAATACGAAAAACACCGCAATTACAATTATAGAGCACAAAGTAAGTATAATCTATAACATGCTATATAATATAAAGGGAAAACATTGAAAAAACAAAAACGCTAAATGTACTAATTCCGAACACTCTACAACGAATACGAAAAGCATCGCAATTACAATTATAGAGCACAAAGTAAGTATAATCTATAACATGCTATATAATATAAAGGGAAAACATTGAAAAAACTAAAGCGCTAAATGTACTAATTTCGAACACACTACAACAAATACGAAAAACACCGCAATTACAATTATAGAGCACAAAGTAAGTACAATCTATAACATGCTATATAATATAACGGGAAAACATTGAAAAAACAAAAGCGCTAAATGTACTAATTTCGAACACTCTACAACAAATACGAAAAGCACCGCAATTACAATTATAGAGCACAAAGTAACTATACTCTATAACATGCTATATAATATAAAGGAAAAACATTGAAAAAAAAAGCGCTAAATGTACTAATTTCGAACACTCTACAACGAATACGAAAAGCACCGCAATTACAATTATAGAGCACAAAGTAAGTATTATCTATAACATGCTATATAATATAAAGGAAAAACATTGAAAAAACAAAAGCGCTAAATGTACTAATTTCGAAGACACCACAACAAATACGAAAAACACCGCAATTACAATTATAGAGCACAAAGTAAGTATTATCTATAACATGCTATATAATATAAAGGAAAAACATTGAAAAAACAAAAGCGCTAAATGTACTAATTTCGAAGACACCACAACAAATACGAAAAACACCGCAATTACAATTATAGAGCACAAAGTAAGTATAATCTATAACATGCTATATAATATAAAGGGAAAACATTGAAAAAACAAAAGCGCTAAATGTACTAATTTCGAACACTCGACAACAAATACGAAAAACACCGCAACTACAATTATAGAGCACAAAGTAAGTACAATCTATAACATGCTATATAATATAAAGGGAAAACATTGAAAAAACAAAAGCGCTAAATGTACTAATTTCGAACACTCTACAACAAATACGAAAAACACCGCAATTACAATTATAGAGCACAAAGTAAGTATAATCTATAACATGCTATATAATATAAAGGGAAAACATTGAAAAAACAAAACGCTAAATGTACTAATTCCGAACACTCTACAACGAATACGAAAAGCATCGCAATTACAATTATAGAGCACAAAGTAAGTATAATCTATAACATGCTATATAATATAAAGGGAAAACATTGAAAAAACTAAAGCGCTAAATGTACTAATTTCGAACACACTACAACAAATACGAAAAACACCGCAATTACAATTATAGAGCACAAAGTAAGTACAATCTATAACATGCTATATAATATAACGGGAAAACATTGAAAAAACAAAGCGCTAAATGTACTAATTTCGAACACTCTACAACAAATACGAAAAGCACCGCAATTACAATTATAGAGCACAAAGTAACTATACTCTATAACATGCTATATAATATAAAGGAAAAACATTGAAAAAAAAAAGCGCTAAATGTACTAATTTCGAACACTCTACAACGAATACGAAAAGCACCGCAATTACAATTATAGAGCACAAAGTAAGTATTATCTATAACATGCTATATAATATAAAGGAAAAACATTGAAAAAACAAAAGCGCTAAATGTACTAATTTCGAAGACACCACAACAAATACGAAAAACACCGCAATTACAAGTATAGAGCACAAAGTAAGTATAATCTATAACATGCTATATAATATAAAGGGAAAACATTGAAAAAACAAAAGCGCTAAATGTACTAATTTCGAACACACCACAACAAATACAAAAAGCACTGCAATTAGAACTATAGAGCACAAAGTAAGTATAATCTATAACATGCTATATAATATAAAGGGAAAACATTGAAAAAACAAAAGCACTAAATGTACTAATTCCGAACACTCTACAACGAATACGAAAAGCACCGCAATTACAATTATAGAGCACAAAGTAAGTATAATTTATAACATGCTATATAATATAAAGGAAAAACATTGAAAAAGCAAAAGCGCTAAATATACTAATTTCGAACACTGTACAACGAATACGAAAAGCTCCGCAATTAAAACTATAGAGCACAAAGTAAGTATAATCTATAACATACTATATAATATAAAGGGAAAACATTGAAAAAACAAAAACGCTAAATGTACTAATTCCGAACACTCTACAATGAATACGAAAAGCATCGCAATTACAATTATAGAGCACAAAGTAAGTATAATCTATAACATGCTATATAATATAAAGGGAAAACATTGAAAAAACTAAAGCGCTAAATGTACTAATTTCGAACACACTACAACAAATACGAAAAACACCGCAATTACAATTATAGAGCACAAAGTAAGTACAATCTATAACATGCTATATAATTGTTGATGTAATTTTTCAACAAAAATAAAGTAAAATTCAAAGATATAGAAAATATCCTTAAACTTGATTAATTAGTGCCTGAGATTAGGAATCTCTAAACACTGTATGGTACAGAAAATAAACTGGAAAATAAAAGACTGAAATTTAAAGTGGTGATCCCCAAATCTGACTTTGCTTTGTTGAAGTTGATTGAAGATACCTTGCCAAATGATGATTCAGATCCTTAAATATTCCCTGGGAAACCGTACTGAAAACCGTCACCCGAACGGTTACAACGTCTCCTTCTCAACCGTCTTCCAACCTTTCTCATGCTGACACGTGTCCCCAGCAGACCAAAATTCCCTATATTTCGCTCCTTGAGCCGACCACAAACCTTCCGCTCTTTTGGCCCGACTTCGTCCTTCGTCCGACCTACTTCTTCGCCCGACCCCACTTGGGCCGACCTCCATATCAACCGCCCTCTGTCTTTGATCAAAGGCCTCCGCGTTTGTCCGACTCCGCCTTCTATCCGACCTACAGTTTACCCGACCTGCGGATATCCTATCTCGACAACTTTTCCGTCTCGAAGACCTCCCGACTTGAAAACCTTCCGACTCATCGTCTTTCCGTCTTGCGGACCTCCCGACCTGAAAAACTTCCGACTTGAGGTCTTTCCGTCTTGCGGACCTCCCGACCTGAAGACCTTCCGACTTGAGGTCTTTCCGTCCTGAGGACCTACCGACCTGAGGTCCTTCCGTCCTGAGGACCTACCGACCTGAGAACCTTCCGTCTTGAGGTCTTTCCGTCTTGCGGACCTCCCGACCTGAAGACCTTCCGACTTGAGGTCTTTCCGTCTTGCGGACCTCCCGACCTGAAGACCTTCCGACTTGAGGTCTTTCCATCTTGAGGGCCTCCCGACCTGAAGACCTTCCGACCTGAGGTCTTTCCGTCCTGAGGACCTACCGACCTGAGGTCCTTCCGTCCTGAGGACCTACCGACCTGAGAACCTTCCGTCCTGTATTTTCCTTAGAAATAAATAAATAAATTTATTTTCCTTGATTTCCTCACGGTGTCCTTCAGCCAGTTCAATCAACCCTATTGCCAGGCCCATTCTTCTTTTTACCTTGGGCTTTTAACCTAATTCTAAATTTCGTACGTAACAACTTGCCCGCCGCCAAGGGACTTTCAAACGCCAATAAATGTTTGGAAGTTCATAAAGCACTACCTTCTTGAAAAACTCCCTTAGCAACTACACCAGTTACTGCAACACTCCTGGTTTATTCCTTCTTCGCAATACAAGCCTGTGTGAATCACAATCCCAAAACATTCTAACTATGGCGAATCAATACATTCCTGCCCTTCCTTTCGACGGAACCCTTCCAGAAGGTCCATTTTCAGCCTCGAAAGTACTAACTCCGACGATCCGTCCATATTGCACTACTCCTGAAGATTCAAATCGGATGAGGGAAGTTTTGGAAACTCGCAACACCTTGGCTATCAACAATCCCAACTACCAAGCAATTCGCATCCGAGACAGCATCAAGACCCATCTCACAGACCCAAAAGATCTGTATCGTGCTTGGTATCGACGAGTAGCAGAACACTTCCAGACCCAATGGCGATCCCAAAAGATCGACCAAGCAATACTACTGTCTACCATGCCTATCAACCTGCATGAGAAGGTGCTGTTGGCCATGTCCGCCTTCTGGAATGCGGAAAATGGGACTTTCCTTTTGCCCTCGGCCCCCTTTGGCCCAACCCTTATGGACGTGGCCATGATCGCACATCTCCCAGTCGTGGGTGAAGACCCTGTAATGGGAGCCCTAGATGGGCAGGAGCCACCAGAAGACCATCCGGGATGGTCTTTACAAGGTGTGAAGGAATGGGGTTGGACAAAGTTCGCAACCGACCATTCAATCGGGCCTTTGGTCCAGACCAATTTGCCAATGAGCAGTCGGGCGGAGGACCCGACGCGGAGGCAAACTCTTCCTCCCGCACCGAGGAGTGGTCGGGCCAGGCCCCCGACCAGGAGACAATCTTTACCAGCAGTGCCTACAGAACCAGTAAGTTCTCTCACCAGCACTCCTTAGTATTCTAATGATCAACCTTGATATAGTTAACAACAAACATTTTCATGATTTTCCACAGACACCTTCACCCATCCCATCAGCAGCAGGGGTCTCTTCTGACAGCGAAGGGACTACTTCCCAGATGGGTCGGCCGCCATACATGGCATCAGACTCATCTCTGTCAAAGGAAGAACCAGCCGCCCTCGCCGAGGCTGACCCTCAAAATGACATCCCTGATGCTGCTGATCCCGAAATCGAAGGTGCCCCAGAGATCCTGGCTGCAGTGGCTCTAGATGTAGCCGTCCAACCTGCAGCCGCCCTACCAGCAGCGGCGCTCCCTCTAGCTATCGAATGGCAGGCAGAAGAACCACCTGTGGCAGCCCAACCTCCAGAAATGGAAGAAATGTCTTCATCCGATTCGGAGACTTCTGTGAATTTGGTAAGATTAAACCAATCCATGCCATAACTTTTCTTTCGAAAAACACTAACTGTTTCAAATACTACTTTCTATAGGGACCCAGGTCAGCACCTCAGCGACCATTCGCAGCAGCCGACGAGTCGGCTGCTGTTATACCAGCTGTCTGCCCAGCTCGACCGACCTCATTGCTACCCCCCTCACTGACAGCAGTCCGCCCAGAGGTACCACATTATCTTCTTCGAACAAATTTGCAACTCCCTTGGAATATTTATTGACATTGTAGGACTTGCAGGGGCCTTCGGACTTAGCTGTCCTATCGACTGTTCCGGTTCCAGCGGAGGCCCAGACTGTGTTCACTGAGGCCATTAACCGTCCCCTGTCCGAATTAAGGTCCGACTTATTGGACAAACTCATTCAGACGGTTGGTGGCCTTCTTTTTTACACTCCAACGGAATCACCAGCCGTCCCCATTCTGCATCGGCTGATGGAGAGACTTACAGAGCTCAAGACTGAAGTGGTAGTCATTGGCCTTCTGTCAGCCGAAACCCCCCAGCCCGACTTCGATCAAACAACGCTGGAGAATTCTTTGGCCAAGACTCGAGAATCCCTTCAGCAGACTACTGGAAGACTGGGTGGTCTCCTTAGCACGAAAGCTCTGGTTGATGATGCCATTCAGAAAAAGGAGGCAGAATTGCGGGAGCTGAGGAAAGAACAGTCTACCCTGGATAAGCAAATTACCAATGAACAGCATCTGCTTGAGAAGTATACCAAAAATGAGGCTGAATTGGATCAAGAACTGAAAACCCAAGCCCGATCCCAATTCATCAGAAGATATCAGACGGCTGCCAATACCAGAAGGTTATCTAGGGATGAAAACAAATGGACACAGATAAAAACTGCCCTAGGGGCACTGTTGTAATTTTTTTTCCCTTTGTAACAACAACTGACTTAGTAATCCATTTTTTCTTTCTTCTCTCAAAACAAGGATCACCTTTCAATTCCCAGCTTTATAGGAAACGAACCAAACTCCTTCTTTAAAAGAACACTGTTTCTCACATTTTAAGAAACATATTCCCAGGCATATTTTAAAAATCAAAACACTGAAAGTGTGAACAAACATGGCGAATGACCGACCTCATGTTCCATCAAGCAACTGGGAGGGTGTTCTTCAACCCTTCTTTGTAGGTAATCACCCTATTGGAGGCCATGCAGAAGACTTGTTATACATACTCAAGCAACTAGACTTCAAATTCCGATTCTCCCAACGAGGTAGAAGAACTATTCATCGCGTCATCCGCCTGATGGAAACAGTCATTGAGGGGTATGAACCTCTTCGTGACATCCTCAGCCGCATCCCTGATTTCCATCATCACATGGAAATGATTGAAAATCATGCAGCAACCATACTTCCAGACCTTGGTTGGGATAACATATTTTCCAATCAACGAAAAGTCTTGTCAAGGTTGCGTACCATTGTTGACCGTGAACATCAAGCCCTAACAGACATGCAAGCACGTACCCACCAAGATCTAGATGACATGCAAAGCCAATGGGAAAGGTACCGACCAGACTTGGAAGATCTTATTGAAGAAGAACCAGAGCTAATATCCACTCACTGGGATGAAAAGTCTGATTCAGAGACAGAAAATTTCTCACAACTACACGATGACTAATAGAAATGAACCTTCCAGTAGGTTCGAACCCCCATAAATGGGTTCTGAATAATATGTGGTTTCAGGCAGTTTTGTTATCTGAAAAGGCAGGATAATACCTCTTCAGATATTTAGCATTAATACAATCATGTACTCTTCTACCTTCATGATTTACAATAATGAACGCGCCATTTCCAATATCTTTTTGAACAATGTATGGTCCTTCCCAATTCGGTGACCACTTTCCCAATTGATCAGTTTTCTTATATGTAGGAAGAATGGTCTTCCAGACTAGGTCTCCTTTTTGGAATGTCCTGTGAAGAACTTTCTTTCCGTAACTCCTTGCTCTGATTTCACTCTGTTTCACACTTCGATCTATTGCATGGAGACGGTTAACATCCAAATCTTCTAACTGCTGCAACATAAGTTGTTGGTATTCCTTTGTAAGATCACTATCAGTAAATTCTGTTCGGCCGGATGATACTCGAATTTCGGCTGGTAAAACAGCATCTTGGCCAAACGTAAGTTGGTAAGGTGAGAACCCTGTGGCCGTATTTCTGGTATTTCTATGTGCCCATAAAGCCTGAGACAATAACAAATGCCACTTTCTTGGGTTCCCTTCAATCATCTTCTTTATAATCCCAATGATAATCTTATTTGCTGCTTCCGCCTGTCCATTGGCTTGGGGATAATAAGGTGAAGAATGATGTAACCGAACACCGAATTCTGCCAAGAAATTAGAGAACCTTTCCCCTGTAAAGACCAAGCCTTGGTCGGTTGTTATAGACTGAGGAATACCATATCTGTAAATAATTTGGTGCAAAACGAAGTCTATCACTTCTTTCTGATCCACATTTTTCAAAGCAACCGCTTCCACCCATTTGGTAAAGTAATCAGTCGCGACCAATATGAAACAGTGATGTTTCGATGAAGCAGGATGTATCTTACCAATAATATCCATAGCCCACGATTTAAAAGGCCATGGTTTTGCCAAGAATTGTAATTCGGTTACTGGCAAATGATTTAAGTTTCCATGTCTCTGACATTCCTGGCAGCCTTTTGCAAATTGTATGCAATCCTCAAAAATCTTAGGCCAGAAAAAACCCAAGCGATGAATAGCCCATCTCATATTGAGACCTGCCCGATGAGCTCCACATATCCCACCATGTACTTCTGTCATCACTTCTAGAGCTTCTTTAGATCCCAAGCATTTCAAAAGTAAACCTTCAAATGATCTCTTGTACAAAATTCCATTTATCAATTGAAAACGTAAAGCCTTCAATCGTATCGCAATTGAAACACTCGCACCAGGATTCTGTAAATACAGGATAAGCTCCGTTCTCCAATCGGACACTGTTTCGCCATCGGACTTCTGTCCGATAAAAACTTCGCAATCGGGCTCCTGACCGACCGTCTCCTGCCCGACAGGCTCGCAGTCGGGCTCCTGTCCGACACTCTCCTGCCCGATCATAACTTCACAATCGGGCTCCTGACCGACAGCCTCTTGCTCGACCGTAACTTCACAGTCGGGCTCCTGTCCAATATCCTCTTGCCCGTTCGTAACTTCGCAGTCGGGCTCCTGTCCAATATCCTCTTGCCCGACCGTAACCTCGCAGTCGGACTCCTGTCCAATATCCTCTTGCCCGACCGTAACCTCGCAGTCGGGGTCCTGTCCAATATCCTCTTGCCCGACCGTAACCTCGCAGTCGGGGTCCTGTCCAATATCCTCTTGCCCGACCGTAACTTCGCAGATCGGGTCTGTCTTTCCTTCTATGCCCGACTTGACCTCCGACCACATATCCTCCAGAATTCCTTTACATGCCCTTTGAGCCAATTCATCAGCACGTTGGTTTTCTTCCCTCGGAATGAACTCAATTATTACTTCTGAGATTTTTGTCAGTAACCGACTCACAATGTCCCTATATCTGCGAAGATGAGGGTAATTACAAACATATTGGTTGTTTACCTGGTTGATTACTAGTTGAGAATCCCCTCTTATGATTACAGACTGGACCTTCCTGGCTATTAAAGCCTCCAGACCCAAAATTAAAGCCTCATATTCTGCCGAATTATGGGTCATGGCTTCCAATCGTAATTGTAAGTTGATCTTTTGACCATCAGGTCCTTGCAAAAAGACCCCTGCCCCTGATTTGTTTCCAGAGGTAGAACCATCAAAGAACATCAACCATGTTCTGGTACTTATATATGGCACACATCCGACCTGTAGATTATCCAGATATGATGAGCAACTAAATGGTCGGACACTATCACAAAGAGAATACCCGACTTGTGAGAATTCTGCCAAGAAGTCGGCTACTGCTTGTCCCTTAATTGCCCTCAGCGGGGAATGTTGAAGATCGAAAGGAGCCAATTTGATGGCCCATTTCATGAGTCTGCCCTTCATAGTAGGTCTCTGTAAAATCAATTTGATGAGATCCACCTTTGATATGACCTCAACTCTTCTGGGCAGCAAATAATGCTCGAGTTTAGTGCAAGCGAAGACCAATGAATAACACATTTTTTCTGGCATAGTGTAATTCAGTTCTGGTCCTGTAAGGGTTTTACTGAGATAGTAAATTGCCCTTTCCTTCCCGTCATCACCATCCTGCGCCAATAAACAACTAACCACTTCATATGTATTAGCCAAATAAAGTTTGAGTGGCCGACCTTGTTTGGGAGGCATCAAGACTGGAGGGTGAACCAATGCCTGCTTGATAGCATCTAAAGCCGTCTGTTGGTCGGGACCCCATGCAAAGGCAATTTTTCCAGCTTTCAACAATTTAGTAATGGGTCTGACCTTGCCAGCAGCATTAGAAATGAAACGCCTCAAATAATTCACCTTACCCAACAGACTTTGGATTTCTTTAACCGTCTTGGGTGGCCGACTATCAAGAATGGCTTTAGCCTTATTGGCATCAATTTCAATTCCTCTCTCATGAACTAAAAACCCTAGAAAGCTCCCGGCTGATATTCCAAAAGCACATTTGGTTGGATTCATCTTCAACTTGTACTTCTTCATTCTTTCAAATGCCTCTTCAAGATCTCTCAAATGTT
The DNA here is from genome assembly GCF_009805555.1 of Andrographis paniculata. Classification (NCBI taxonomy): domain Eukaryota; kingdom Viridiplantae; phylum Streptophyta; class Magnoliopsida; order Lamiales; family Acanthaceae; genus Andrographis; species Andrographis paniculata. The sequence goes on along the minus strand of NW_026137461.1, from coordinate 14,441 downwards.
CGTCAAAACTGGCAGATTTAACTATCACATCATCAATATACACTTCCATAGATCTGCCAATTAAATCATGAAAGATTGAATTCATGGCTCTTTGGTAAGTTGCCCCTGCATTCTTTAACCCGAATGGCATGACTGTCCATTCATAAATACCCAAAGCCCCTGGGCATCTGAATGCTGTCTTAGGAATGTCTTCTTCTGCCAAGAATATTTGGTTATAACCTGCATAACCATCCATCAGACTAAGGATTTTATGCCCTGCTGCTGCATCTATCAGCATGTCGGCCATAGGCATCACATATTCGTCCTTAGGGGTAGCTAGATTCAAATCCCTGAAGTCGATGCATATCCTTATCTTACCATTTTTCTTGACCACTGGCACAATATTAGCCAGCCACTCCGCATAACGGCAAGGTTGAATGAAACCCACTTTGAGAAGTTTTTGGATTTCTTCCTTGATTTGAGGCATCAGATCTGGACTCATTCGCCTTGGAGGTTGTTTGTAAGGTTTACAACCTTCTTTGATGGGCAATCGATGCTCTATTAGACTTCTTGTCAAACCAGGCATCTCTGAATAATCCCATGCTAAACAATCAATGTTGTTTCTAATAACTTCGAGCATCATTGTTTGTTGCTCTTTAGACAAATAACCACTTAACCTGATCACTTTTGGAACCAATTCGGTTCCTAAATTAAACTCCAATAATGGGTCTTGTGATGAAGCTGTTGGTTCTGTTTTTTCTAATAAGTCGGGCCAGCGAAATTGTTCATCTTCTTGGAGGTGAACATCCAGAATCTCTTTACTATTTTCTGCTTTATGTAATAACTGCTTTAAATAGAACTTATTAATAAGAGAACTACATACTTCTAAGCTTGTATCTTCCATTACAAACAAATTATACGGGAATGGGTGTGGCTTTATCATGAGCCATACAATAAAGGTGTTCTTTTAATAGAACATCGAGTTCTGGCCAGTGACTTTATAACCCTTGTTTGGGTATTCCCTGGCCATATACAATTGAGACATCGGAGCCAAAGGACTGGCATAAAACACTGACTCTTCAACTTGTTCTGATACATCGAATGGGTTGTCATTCGCTTCCATTTTGAAGACCTGATCTCCTTCCCAGAACATTAATTGTTGGTGCAAGGTTGATGGCACACATCGAGAGGCATGAATCCAGTCTCTTCCCAGCAAGAGAGAATATGTAGTATCTGCGTCCACAATAAAGAAAACAGTGGAGATCTTCTTTGGTCCGACTTCAATTGTTGCAACCATCATGCCTTCAGGCTTGGTCGGCTGCCCTGTAAAACTTGTCATTTCGAATTCCACAGGAGATAGATCATGTATTCCTTTTCCTAACTTCTTGAGAGTCTTCAATGGCATAACATTAAAAACTGCTCCATTATCCACGAAAACCTTTGTGATTGGTTTCCCACAAATATGAGCATTAACATACAGAGGCTTCAAATGGGAGATCGCACCCTCTGGAATAGGAGGAAACACAATCGAAGGTGGCTCCGGTTGAGGCTCAGAGTCTGAGGTCTTTGCCCCCTCTGTCTCCTCTAATTCACCATCTGCCAAGAAAGCCCATAAAGGTTCGTCCATAGTTTCATCTACCAGACTCGCCCACGTCGGTTCATCACTCATCTGATTAATCTCTGTCATTCGACAAGGGATTCGTGGTCCCAGACGAGATTTAACAGATCTTGAACTTTCCTCTGTAGTTATAACTTCTTCCTTCGTCTTGTTGTGAGGTTGAAGCGTCAAAGATTCTATACGGAAGTCTTCAAGAGATGGATTGATGTTGATTCGTTCACAATGTTGGCATCTAAAACCTTTAATTATTTCATCTGCCACACCTTTACCTTTCCCCAGTCCCGACGAACTTCTTTTGGTATGGTCGGAAGCGCCTAATCTGTCATTCGGTTGCTTTCCTGACCAGACCCGACTGGACCGACCAACTGGAGACTGAATGGTTACTCCCTGCTCGTTGGTCGTTTGTTCTGTAAAGTTCCGAATGGACTGATCTCCTGCCAAGTGGTCGGCTGCTTTTTGTTCGTCGGTTAGTTGTTTTGCTGAAGGAACTCGTTTCCCATACTTTGCAGCATACCTGCGTTTGGCATTGCGAATCTGTGTACGATTCATACCTGGGAAACGAGGATCTATATCAACTGGTAAAGGCTTTTTATTTCGAGCCCAATTATTCCCGACTGACCCTGTTTTTCTGGTCGGGTGGTCACGAACTAACGCCCTTTCTTTCACCTCCACATTAAAAGAACCGTCTGGATGGTCCCATTTTTCAGCGACTGTTTTCTCACAAACTTTGAGTCGTTCTTCCGGTCGGCTGCTGTTTGGCCGACTTTCTTTTTTTGTTTCGGGGCTTGGCTGGTTTCGTTCCCCTTTTTGTCCATCGTTGGCCGAACTTTTCCTTGTTTCCGAACTTGGTTGGATGTCAACCATTGCCGTTGTTACATTCGGAAACGGTTGCTGGTCTACACCTAGAGTGATGTATTTGAGCCGACCTGTCTTGATGGCCTTTTGAATTTCCTTCCTAAAATGAGTACACTGACTTGTAGTGTGTGTGAAAGAATTATGCCACTTACAATATGGTCTCCCTTTGATTTCTTCTTTAGTGGCAAGTCTTTGGCCCTTTGGAATACGGATCTGCCCATCAGTCAGTAGGATATCAAAGATTTCATCAGCTTTCGAACTATCAAAGGTCGGTTGCTCCTTTCCTTCAGATCCTGGTACTGGCTTCAATTTAGGACATACATACGGTTTTCCAGAAAGGATTTCGGCTGCCATCTCTTCTGACTGATTAAAATCAAAGTCGCATGTTTCTGTTCCCATACTCGCCATATGTTGGCCTCTATTACGCCTGTTATGCTGATCTTCCTCTCTGAACAAAGATTCTAGACGTCCTGCCTTGGATGCAAGACTTGCCAAATCCTCAACATCCAGGGCAGTGAGTGCCTTTCTTAAACGAGTATGCATATTCCGGACCACTAAATTGGTCATCTCTTTCTCACTGATTACCGTAGGACATCGTCCCTTCATCAATCGCACCCTTTCTATAAACTGTGAAGCAGTTTCTTCTGGATACTGTCTCAATTCAAGTAAATCAGTTAAAGAAACAACTGGTAAAGGATTAAAAAATCTAGCGTGAAATGCCATCTCCAGTCCTTCCCATGTCTGAATTTGTCCTGGAGGCAAACTTACAAACCACGAAAACGCCGTTCTAGTAAGAGATAAACCAAACAGCTGTAACTTATAAAAAGGGTTATTGCCAACTTCTCCTAATTGTGCTGTGAACCGACCAACATGTTCTATGGTGGAAGATCCGTCCTCCCCTGAGAATGCATGAAAGTCGGGTGGTCGAAAATTCCTTGGGAGAGGGTGTTCATGAATGATCCTTTCTGGGAAAGGTCTTTGATATGCAGGGCGGTTAGCCATCTGAGGAGTTAATCCATACTGATCCCTTAATATATGTGCAATCTCATCAGGATCTACATGAAAGCGTTGATGATCAGGAACCTGGAACGGATCCTGCACAGGAATATGAATCGGATCATGTATATATCCTTCAGGCCTGTCCTCCCTTGTATTGTTCGGCTGCGAATTGGTAACCCTTGGTCCCAGTGGAACATTGTTGGGAAAAGTCAAAGGAGTTTTTCCCCGATCCATTCGGTTGGGATTTGTGGCACTTGGGAATGTACTATCCACGAATGATGGCCCTGCGAAATTTGCCTGTGGTCTGGACGGTGACACTCCTGGTGGCGTTTGAGTGGGTTGAAGACTAACCCTTGACAGTGCTTGATCTATCATGTTCTGCAACTGACTCTGTTGCTCACGCAACATGTTCGTTTGTTGCTCACGCAACATATTCTGCATAACCAAGGTATGCTGGTTGTTCATTTGTTGAACATAAGACCACCAATCAGTTGGTGGTTGTGGGATTTCCCCGGCATTTGGCACAATGGGTGGTGGAACGGATTCTCCCACCGGTGTCGAAGATGCTTGCGGTTGTGAACCTGCCATAACCCTTCCGATGATTCGGCCGGATCTAAGACGTATGAAATTATCGCCGGAATTGGAATGAGCAATTTTGTCTTGCTCCCACTGTGGTCGCCAATTTGTTGATGTAATTTTTCAACAAAAATAAAGTAAAATTCAAAGATATAGAAAATATCCTTAAACTTGATTAATTAGTGCCTGAGATTAGGAATCTCTAAACACTGTATGGTACAGAAAATAAACTGGAAAATAAAAGACTGAAATTTAAAGTGGTGATCCCCAAATCTGACTTTGCTTTGTTGAAGTTGATTGAAGATACCTTGCCAAATGATGATTCAGATCCTTAAATATTCCCTGGGAAACCGTACTGAAAACCGTCACCCGAACGGTTACAACGTCTCCTTCTCAACCGTCTTCCAACCTTTCTCATGCTGACACGTGTCCCCAGCAGACCAAAATTCCCTATATTTCGCTCCTTGAGCCGACCACAAACCTTCCGCTCTTTTGGCCCGACTTCGTCCTTCGTCCGACCTACTTCTTCGCCCGACCCCACTTGGGCCGACCTCCATATCAACCGCCCTCTGTCTTTGATCAAAGGCCTCCGCGTTTGTCCGACTCCGCCTTCTATCCGACCTACAGTTTACCCGACCTGCGGATATCCTATCTCGACAACTTTTCCGTCTCGAAGACCTCCCGACTTGAAAACCTTCCGACTCATCGTCTTTCCGTCTTGCGGACCTCCCGACCTGAAAAACTTCCGACTTGAGGTCTTTCCGTCTTGCGGACCTCCCGACCTGAAGACCTTCCGACTTGAGGTCTTTCCGTCCTGAGGACCTACCGACCTGAGGTCCTTCCGTCCTGAGGACCTACCGACCTGAGAACCTTCCGTCTTGAGGTCTTTCCGTCTTGCGGACCTCCCGACCTGAAGACCTTCCGACTTGAGGTCTTTCCGTCTTGCGGACCTCCCGACCTGAAGACCTTCCGACTTGAGGTCTTTCCATCTTGAGGGCCTCCCGACCTGAAGACCTTCCGACCTGAGGTCTTTCCGTCCTGAGGACCTACCGACCTGAGGTCCTTCCGTCCTGAGGACCTACCGACCTGAGAACCTTCCGTCCTGTATTTTCCTTAGAAATAAATAAATAAATTTATTTTCCTTGATTTCCTCACGGTGTCCTTCAGCCAGTTCAATCAACCCTATTGCCAGGCCCATTCTTCTTTTTACCTTGGGCTTTTAACCTAATTCTAAATTTCGTACGTAACAATAATATAACGGGAAAACATTGAAAAAACAAAAGCGCTAAATGTACTAATTTCGAACACTCTACAACAAATACGAAAAGCACCGCAATTACAATTATAGAGCACAAAGTAAGTATTATCTATAACATGCTATATAATATAAAGGAAAAACATTGAAAAAACAAAAGCGCTAAATGTACTAATTTCGAAGACACCACAACAAATACGAAAAACACCGCAATTACAATTATAGAGCACAAAGTAAGTATAATCTATAACATGCAATATAATATAAAGGAAAAACATTGAAAAAACAAAAGCGCTAAATGTACTAATTTCGAACACTACAACGAATACGAAAAGTACCGCAATTACAATTATAGAGCACAAAGTAAGTATAATTTATAACATGCTATATAATATAAAGGAAAAACATTGAAAAAACAAACGCGCTAAATGTACTAATTCGAACACTCTACAACGAATACGAAAAGCATCGCAATTACAATAATAGAGCACAAAGTAAGTATAATCTATAACATGCTATATAATATAAAGGGAAAACATTGAAAAAACTAAAGCGCTAAATGTACTAATTTCGAACACACTACCACAAATACGAAAAACACCGCAATTACAATTATAGAGCACAAAGTAAGTACAATCTATAACATGCTATATAATATAACGGGAAAACATTGAAAAAACAAAAGCGCTAAATGTACTAATTTCGAACACTCTACAACAAATACGAAAAGCACCGCAATTACAATTATAGAGCACAAAGTAACTATAATCTATAACATGCTATATAATATAAAGGAAAAACATTGAAAAAAAAAAGCGCTAAATGTACTAATTTCGAACACTCTACAACGAATACGAAAAGCACCGCAATTACAATTATAGAGCACAAAGTAAGTATTATCTATAACATGCTATATAATATAAAGGAAAAACATTGAAAAAACAAAAGCGCTAAATGTACTAATTTCGAAGACACCACAACAAATACGAAAAACACCGCAATTACAATTATAGAGCACAAAGTAAGTATAATCTATAACATGCTATATAATATAAAGGAAAAACATTGAAAAAACAAAAGCGCTAAATGTACTAATTTCGAACACTACAACGAATACGAAAAGTACCGCAATTACAATTATAGAGCACAAAGTAAGTATAATCTATAACATGCTATATAATATAAAGGAAAAACATTGAAAAAACAAAGCGCTAAATGTACTAATTCCGAACACTCTACAACGAATACGAAAAGCATCGCAATTACAATTATAGAGCACAAAGTAAGTATAATCTATAACATGCTATATAATATAAAGGGAAAACATTGAAAAAACTAAAGCGCTAAATGTACTAATTTCGAACACACTACAACAAATACGAAAAACACCGCAATTACAATTATAGAGCACAAAGTAAGTATAATCTATAACATGCTATATAATATAAGGGAAAACATTGAAAAAACAAAAGCGCTAAATGTACTAATTTCGAACACTCTACAACAAATACGAAAAGCACCGCAATTACAATTATAGAGCACAAAGTAACTATAATCTATAACATGCTATATAATATAAAGGAAAAACATTGAAAAAAAAAAGCGCTAAATGTACTAATTTCGAACACTCTACAACGAATACGAAAAGCACCGCAATTACAATTATAGAGCACAAAGTAAGTATTATCTATAACATGCTATATAATATAAAGGAAAAACATTGAAAAAACAAACGCGCTAAATGTACTAATTCCGAACACTCTACAACGAATACGAAAAGCATCGCAATTACAATTATAGAGCACAAAGTAAGTATAATCTATAACATGCTATATAATATAAAGGAAAAACATTGAAAAAACAAAAGCGCTAAATATACTAATTTCGAACACTCTACAACGAATACGAAAAGCACTGCAATTAGAACTATAGAGCACAAAGTAAGTATAATCTATAACATGCTATATAATATAAAGGAAAACATTGAAAAAAGCAAAAGCGCTAAATGTACTAATTTCGAACACTCTACAACGAATACGAAAAGCACCGCAATTACAATTATAGAGCACAAAGTAAGTATAATCTATAACATGCTATATAATATAAAGGAAAAACATTGAAAAAACAAAAGCGCTAAATGTACTAATTTCGAACACACCACAACAAATACGAAAAACACCGCAATTACAATTATAGAGCACAAAGTAAGTATAATCTATAACATGCTATATAATATAACGGGAAAACATTGAAAAAACAAAAGCGCTAAATGTACTAATTTCGAACACTCTACAACAAATACGAAAAGGACCGCAATTACAATTATAGAGCACAAAGTAAGTATACTCTATAACATGCTATATAATATAAAGGAAAAACATTGAAAAAACAAAAGCGCTAAATGTACTAATTTCGAACACTGTACAACGAATACGAAAAGCACCGCAATTAAAACTATAGAGCACAAAGTAAGTATAATCTATAACATGCTATATAATATAAAGGGAAAACATTGAAAAAACAAAACCGCTAAATATACTAATTTCGAACACTCTACAACGAATACGAAAAGCACCGCAATTACAATTATAGAGCACAAAGTAAGTATAATCTATAACATGCTATATAGTATAAAGGGAAAACATTGAAAAAACAAAAGCGCTAAATGAACTAATTTCGAACACACCACAACAAATAAAAAAAGCACTGCAATTAGAACTATAGAGCACAAAGTAAGTATAATCTATAACATGCTATATAATATAAAGGAAAAACATTGAAAAAGCAAAAGCGCTAAATGTACTAATTTCGAACACTACAACGAATACGAAAAGTACCGCAATTACAATTATAGAGCACAAAGTAAGTATAATCTATAACATGCTATATAATATAAAGGAAAAACATTGAAAAAACAAACGCTAAATGTACTAATTTCGAACACTCTACAACGGATACGAAAAGCACCGCAATTACAATTATAGAGCACAAAGTAAGTATAATCTATAACATGCAATATAATATAAAGGAAAAACATTGAAAAAACAAAAGCGCTAAATGTACTAATTTCGAACACTACAACGAATACGAAAAGCACCGCAATTACAATTATAGAGCACAAAGTAAGTATAATCTATAACATGCTATATAATATAAAGGAAAAACATTGAAAAAACAAACGCGCTAAATGTACTAATTTCGAACACTCTACAACAAATACGAAAAACACCGCAATTACAATTATAGAGCACAAAGTAAGTATAATCTATAACATGCTATATAATATAAAGGGAAAACATTGAAAAAACAAAAGCGCTAAATGTACTAATTTCGAACACTCTACAACGAATACGAAAAGCATCGCAATTACAACTATAGAGCACAAATTAACTATCTATAACATGCTATATAATATAAAGGAAAAACATTGAAAAAAAAAGCGCTAAATGTACTAATTTCGAACACTCTACAACGAATACGAAAAGCACCGCAATTACAATTATAGAGCACAAAGTAAGTATTATCTATAACATTCTATATAATATAAAGGAAAAACATTGAAAAAGCAAAAGCGCTAAATGTACTAATTTCGAACACTCTACAACCAATACAAAAAGCACCGCAATTACAATTATAGAGCACAAAGTAAGTATAATCTATAACATGCTATATAATATAAAGGAAAAACATTGAAAAAAAAAAGCGCTAAATGTACTAATTTCGAACACTCTACAACGAATACGAAAAGCACCGCAATTACAATTATAGAGCACAAAGTAAGTATAATCTATAACATGCTATATAATATAAAGGGAAAACATTGAAAAACAAACGCGCTAAATGTACTAATTTCGAACACTCTACAACAAATACGAAAAACACCGCAATTACAATTATAGAGCACAAAGTAAGTATAATCTATAACATGCTATATAATATAAAGGGAAAACATTGAAAAAACAAAAGCGCTAAATGTACTAATTTCGAACACACCACAACAAATACGAAAAACACCGCAATTACAATTATAGAGCACAAAGTAAGTATAATCTATAACATGCTATATAATATAAAGGGAAAACATTGAAAAAACAAAAGCGCTAAATGTACTAATTTCGAACACTCTACAACAAATACGAAAAATACCGCAATTACAATTATAGAGCACAAAGTAAGTATAATCTATAACATGCAATATAATATAAAGGAAAAACATTGAAAAAACAAAAGCGCTAAATGTACTAATTTCGAACACTACAACGAATACGAAAAGCACCGCAATTACAATTATAGAGCACAAAGTAAGTATAATCTATAACATGCTATATAATATGAAGGAAAAACATTGAAAATACAAACGCTAAATGTACTAATTTCGAACACTCTACAACGGATACGAAAAGCACCGCAATTACAATTATAGAGCACAAAGTAAGTATAATCTATAACATGCAATATAATATAAAGGAAAAACATTGAAAAAACAAAAGCGCTAAATGTACTAATTTCGAACACTACAACGAATACGAAAAGTACCGCAATTACAATTATAGAGCACAAAGTAAGTATAATCTATAACATGCTATATAATATAAAGGAAAAACATTGAAAAAACAAACGCGCTAAATGTACTAATTTCGAACACTCTACAACAAATACGAAAAACACCGCAATTACAATTATAGAGCACAAAGTAAGTATAATCTATAACATGCTATATAATATAAAGGGAAAACATTGAAAAAACAAAAGCGCTAAATGTACTAATTCCGAACACTCTACAACGAATACGAAAAGCATCGCAATTACAACTATAGAGCACAAATTAACTATCTATAACATGCTATATAATATAAAGGAAAAACATTGAAAAAAAAAGCGCTAAATGTACTAATTTCGAACACTCTACAACGAATACGAAAAGCACCGCAATTACAATTATAGAGCACAAAGTAAGTATTATCTATAACATTCTATATAATATAAAGGAAAAACATTGAAAAAGCAAAAGCGCTAAATGTACTAATTTCGAACACTCTACAACCAATACAAAAAGCACCGCAATTACAATTATAGAGCACAAAGTAAGTATAATCTATAACATGCAATATAATATAAAGGAAAAACGTTGAAAAAAAAAAGCGCTAAATGTACTAATTTCGAACACTCTACAACGAATACGAAAAGCACCGCAATTACAATTATAGAGCACAAAGTAAGTATAATCTATAAGATGCTATATAATATAAAGGGAAAACATTGAAAAAACAAAAGCGCTAAATGTACTAATTCCGAACACTCTACAACGAATACGAAAAGCATCGCAATTACAATTATAGAGCACAAAGTAAGTATAATCTATAACATGCTATATAATATAAAGGGAAAACATTGAAAAAACAAAAGCGCTAAATGTACTAATTCCGAACACTCTACAACGAATACGAAAAGCATCGCAATTACAATTATAGAGCATAAAGTAAGTATAATCTATAACATGCTGATGCGAGCGCAACCGAAGGATTCGGAAACTCGCAAACCACAGGAAATAAAGAAATAGAAAGATGCGGAATTTGGTGGAAGAAAGAGAGATGAAGAGGATATAGATAGAAGGATACTTTGGTTTCTTGATTCACAAGATTGATCGGATAGGCACCACGTGAGAACTAAGCAACACGTAACACAAAATCTCTAAACCAACAAGGAATAAAGAAGGATAATCTGGATTCTCGATCCACGTGGTTGGTCGGATTAGCACCACGTGAGAACTAGGCAGCACGCAACACAAGATCTCTAAACCAATCAAGGAATGGAGTTGACGCAACAAGCGGTCCAGCACCGATTGAGAGGCGACGAACTGTCTCGAATCACTCGAAAACAACCCGATTTTGAAAGATTACCGAGGATTGCATCGCACAATCTCGAATAATCAAGCTAGAAAGAATCACTCTTGAAAGCAAAGAAATTTTATAAGAAATATCATGGTTTTGTGTATCGTTCTTACAATGATGATTATGGGACCTTTTATAGAGGAACCATGTAAAATTAAAACAAGAAAGTACACTATTAAAGGAAATAAAATCACATATGAGATATTTATTATAATCAACCTTATTTAGTATTATTGACCCATAATTCATGGCAATCTCATGATTATTAGTAATCCCTTGATCTGTGGAATTCATCTATTTAGGGGATATTGATTCATGGGATCCCTTCAATTAGGCATAGCAATTTAGGGGAGGTCCAATGCCTTGTAAAATGCTCCTGGCCTTATGGTCCTTGGGACTTGTGGTGCAATTCCGTCATGATGGTCACATCACATGCTATATAATATAAAGGGAAAACATTGAAAAAACTAAAGCGCTAAATGTACTAATTTCGAACACTCTACAACGAATACGAAAAGCACCGCAATTACAATTATAGAGCACAAAGTAACTATAATCTATAACATGCTATATAATATAAAGGAAAAAGATTGAAAAACAAAACGCTAAATGTACTAATTTCGAACACTCTACAACGAATACGAAAAGCACCGCAATTACAATTATAGAGCACAAAGTAAGTATTATCTATAACATGCTATATAATATAAAGGAAAAACATTGAAAAAAACAAAACGCGCTAAATGTACTAATTTCGAACACTCTACAACAAATACGAAAAGCACCGCAATTACATTATAGAGCACAAAGTAAGTATTATCTATAACATGCTATATAATATAAAGGAAAAAACATTGAAAAAACAAACGCGCTAAATGTACTAATTTCGAACACTCTACAACAAATACGAAAAACACCGCAATTACAATATAGAGCAAAAAGTAAGTATAATCTATAACATGCCTATAATATAAAGGGAAAACATTGAAAAAACAAAAGCGCTAAATGTACTAATTTCGAACACTCTACAACAAATACGAAAAATACCGCAATTACAATTATAGAGCACAAAGTAAGTACAATCTATAACATGCTATATAATATAACGGGAAAACATTGAAAAAACAAAAGCGCTAAATGTACTAATTTCGAACACTCTACAACGAATACGAAAAGCACCGCAATTACAATTATAGAGCACAAAGCTACTATAATCTATAACATGCTATATACTATAAAGGAAAAACATTGAAAAAGCAAAAGCGCTAAATGTACTAATTTCGAACACTCTACAACGAATACGAAAAACACCGCAATTACAATTATAGAGCACAAAGTAAGTATAATCTATAACATGCAATGTAATATAAAGGAAAAACATTGAAAAAACAAAAGCGCTAAATGTACTAATTTCGAACACTACAACGAATACGAAAAGTACCGCAATTACAATTATAGAGCACAAAGTAAGTATAATTTATAACATGCTATATAATATAAAGGAAAAACATTGAAAAAACAAACGCGCTAAATGTACTAATTCGAACACTCTACAACAAATACGAAAACACCGCAATTACAATTATAGAGCACAAAGTAAGTATAATCTAAACATGCTATATAAAATATAAGGGAAAACATTGAAAAAAAAAAGCGCTAAATGTACTAATTCCGAACACTCTACAACGAATACGAAAAGCATCGCAATTACAACTATAGAGCACAAATTAACTATCTATAACATGCTATATAATATAAGGAAAAACATTGAAAAAAAAAGCGCTAATGTACTAATTTCGAACACTCTACAACGAATACGAAAAGCACCGCAATTACAATTATAGAGCACAAAGTAAGTATTATCTATAACATTCTATATAATATAAAGGAAAAACATTGAAAAAAGCAAAAGCGCTAAATGTACTAATTTCGAACACTCTACAACCAATACAAAAAGCACCGCAATTACAATTATAGAGCACAAAGTAAGTATAATCTATAACATGCAATATAATATAAAGAAAAACATTGAAAAAAAAAAGCGCTAAATGTACTAATTTCGAACACTCTACAACGAATACGAAAAGCACCGCAATTACAATTTAGAGCACAAAGTAAGTATAATTTATAACATGCTATATAATATAAAGGAAAACATTGAAAAAACAAACGCGCTAAATGTACTAATTTCGAACACTCTACAACAAATACGAAAACACCGCAATTACAATTATAGAGCACAAAGTAAGTATAATCTATAACATGCCTATATATAAAGGAAAAACATTGAAAAGCCAAAGCGCTAAATGTACTAATTTCGAACACTCTACAACGAATACGAAAAGCACTGCAATTACAATTATAGAGCACACAAAGTAGTATAATCTATAACATGCTATATAATATAAAGGAAACATTGAAAAAACAAACGCGCTAAATGTACTAATTTCGAACACTCTACAACGAATACGAAAAGCACCGCAATTACAATTATAGAGCACAAAGTTAGTATAATCTATAACATGCTATATAATATAAAGGAAAAACATTGAAAAAACAAACGCGCTAAATGTACTAATTTCGAACACTCTACAACAAATACGAAAAGCACCGCAATTACAATTATAGAGCACAAAGTAAGTATTATCTATAACATGCTATATAATATAAAGGAAAAAACATTGAAAAAACAAACGCGCTAAATGTACTAATTTCGAACACTCTACAACAAATACGAAAAACACCGCAATTACAATTATAGAGCACAAAGTAAGTATAATCTATAACATGCTAATATAAAGGGAAAACATTGAAAAAAACAAAAGCGCTAAATGTACTAATTCCGAAACACTCTACAACGAATACGAAAAGTACCGCAATTACAATTATAGAGCACAAAGTAAGTATAATCTATAACATGCTAATAATATAAAAGGGAAAACCATGAAAAAACTAAAGCGCTAAATGTACTAATTTCGAACACTCTACAACAAATACGAAAAAAGCACCGCAATTACAATTATAGAGCACAAAGTAAGTATTATCTATAACATGCTATATAATATAAAGGAAAAACATTGAAAAAACAAACGCGCTAATGTACTAATTTCGAACACTCTACAACAAATACGAAAAACACCGCAATTACAATTATAGAGCACAAAGTAAGTATAATCTATAACATGCTATATAATATAAAGGGAAAACATTGAAAAAACAAAAGCGCTAAATGTACTAATTTCGAACACTCTACAACGAATACGAAAAA
>NW_026137460.1:0-32051 GCF_009805555.1 Andrographis paniculata | reverse complement strand
TGTTCGAAATTAGTATATTTAGCGCTTTTGTTTTTTCAATGTTTTTCCTTTATATTATATAGCATGTTATAGATTATACTTACTTTGGGCTCTATAGTTCTAATTACAGTGCTTTTGTATTTGTTGTAGAGTTTCGAAATTAGTAATTTAGCGCTTTTTTTTTTCAATGTTTTTCCTTTATATTATATAGCATGTTATAGATTATACTTACTTTGTGCTCTATAGTTCTAATTGCAGTGCTTTTCGTATTTGTTGTAGAGTTGTTCGAAATTAGTATATTTAGCCCTTTGTTTTTTCAATGTTTTTCTCTTATATTATATAGCATGTTAGAGATTATACTTACTTTGTGCTCTTTAGTTCTAATTGCAGTGCTTTTCGTATTTGTTGTAGAGTGTTCGAAATTAGTACATTTAGCGCGTTTTTTCAATGTTTTTCCTTTATATTATATAGCATGTTATAGATTATACTTACTTTGTGCTTTATAGTTCTAATTGCAGTGATTTTCGTATTTGTTGTAGAGTGTTCGAAATTAGTATATTTAGCGCTTTTTTTTTTCAATGTTTTTCCTTTATATTATATAGCATGTTATAGATTATAATTACTTTTGCTCTATAGTTCTAATTGCATTGCTTTCGTATTTGTTGTAGAGTGTTCGAAATTAGTATATTTAGCGCTTTGGTTTTTCAATGTTTTCCTTTATATTATATAGCATGTTATAGATTATACTTACTTTGTGCTCTATAGTTCTAATTGCAGTGGTTTTCGTATTTGTTGTAGAGTGTTCGAAATTTAGCGCTTTTGTTTTTCAATGTTTTTCCTTTATATTATATAGCATGTTATAGATTATACTTACTTTGTGCTTTATAGTTCTAATTACAAGTGCTTTTCGTATTTGTTGTAGAGTGTTCGAAATTAGTATATTTAGCGCTTTGTTTTTTCAATGTTTTTCCTTTATATTATAGCATGTTATAGATTATATTACTTTGTGCTCTATAGTTCTAATTACAGTGCTTTTCGTATTTTTTGTAGAGTGTTCAAAATTAGTATATTTAGCGCTTTTTTTTTTCAATGTTTTTTCTTTATATTATATAGCATGTTATAGATTATACTTACTTTGTGCTCTATAGTTCTAATTGCAGTGCTTTTCGTTTTGTTGTAGAGTGTTCGAAATTAGTATATTTAGCGCTTTTGTTTTTTCAATGTTTTTCTTTATATTATATAGCATGTTATAGATTATACTTACTTTGTGCTCCATAGTTCTAATTACAGTGCTTTTGTATTTGTTGTAGAGTGTTCGAAATTAGTATATTTACACTTTTGTTTTTCTTTGTTTTCATGTTTTTCCTTTATATTATATAGCATGTTATAGATTATACTTACTTTGTGCTCTCTATAGTTCTAATTGCAGTGCTTTTCGTATTTGTTGTAGAGTGTTCGAAATTAGTATATTTAGCGCTTTTGTTTTTTCAATGTTTTTCTTTATATTATATAGCATGTTATAGATTATACTTACTTTGTGCTCTATAGTTCTAATTGCAGTGCTTTTCGTATTGTTGTAGAGTGTTCGAAATTAGTACATTAGCGCTTTTGTTTTTCAATGTTTTCCTTTATATTATATAGCATGTTATAGATTATACTTACTTGTGCTCTATAGTTCTAATTGCAGTGCTTTTCGTATTTGTTGTAGAGTGTTCGAAATTAGTATATTTAGCGCTTTGTTTTTTCAATGTTTTTCCTTATATTATATAGCATGTTATAGATTATACTTACTTTGTGCTCTATAGTTCTAATTGCAGTGCTTTTCGTATTTGTTGTAGAGTGTTCGAAATTAGTATTTTAGCGCTTTTGTTTTTTCAATGTTTTTCCTTATATTATATAGCATGTTAGAGATTATACTTACTTTGTGCTATATAGTTCTAATTGCAGTGCTTTTCGTATTTGTTGTAGAGTGTTCGAAATTAGTATATTTAGCGCTTTTGTTTTTTCAATGTTTTTCCTTTATATTATATAGCATGTTATAGATTATACTTACTTTGTGCTCTATAGTTCTAATTACATGCTTTTCGTATTTGTTGTAGAGTGTTCGAAATTAGTATATTTAGCGCTTTGTTTTTTTCATTGTTTCTTTATATATATAGCATGTTATAGATTATACTTACTTTGTGCTCTATAGTTCTAATTGCAGTGCTTTTCGTATTTGTTGTAGTAGAGTGTTCGAAATTAGCGCTTTTGTTTTTCAATGTTTTCCTTTATATTATATAGCATGTTATAGATTATACTTACTTTGTGCTCTATAGTTCTAATTGCAGTGCTTTTCGTATTTGTTGTAGAGTGTTCGAAATTAGTATATTTAGCGCTTTTGTTTTTTCAATGTTTTTCCTTTATATTATATAGCATGTTATAGATTATACTTACTTTGTGCTCTATAGTTCTAATTGCAGTGCTTTTCGTATTTGTTGTAGAGTGTTCGAAATTAGTACATTTAGCGCTTTTGTTTTTTCAATGTTTTTTCCTTTATATTATATAGCATGTTATAGATTATACTTACTTTGTGCTCTATAGTTCTAATTGCAGTGTTTTCGTATTTTTGTAGAGTGTTCGAAATTAGCGCTTTTGTTTTCAATGTTTTCCTTTATATTATATAGCATGTTATAGATTATACTTACTTTGTGCTCTATAGTTCTAATTGCAGTGCTTTTCGTATTTGTTGTAGAGTGTTCGAAATTAGTACATTTAGCGCTTTTGTTTTTTCAATGTTTTTCCTTTATATTATATAGCATGTTATAGATTATACTTACTTTGTGCTCTATAGTTTAATTAAGTGCTTTTCGTATTTTTGTAGAGTGTTCGAAATTAGTATATTTAGCGCTTTTTTTTTCAATGTTTTCCTTATATTATATAGCATGTTATAGATTATACTTACTTTGTGCTCTATAGCTCTAATTGCAGTGCTTTTCGTATTTGTTGTAGAGTGTTATTGTCATTTAGCGCTTTTGTTTTTTCAATGTTTTCCTTTATATTATATAGCATGTTATAGATTATACTTACTTTGTGCTCTCTATAGTCTAATTATTAAGTGTTTCGTATTTGTTGTAGAGTGTTCGAAATTAGTATATTTAGCGCTTTGTTTTTTCAATGTTTTCCTTTATATTATATAGCATGTTATAGATTATACTTACTTGTGCTCTATAGTTCTAATTGCAGTGCTTTTCGTATTTGTTGTAGAGTGTTCGAAATTAGTATATTTAGCGCTTTTTTTTTTCAATGTTTTTCCTTTATATTATATAGCATGTTATAGATTATACTTACTTTGTGCTCTATAGTTCTAATTGCAGTGCTTTTCGTATTTTTGTAGAGTGTTCGAAATTAGTACATTTTAGCGTTTGTTTTTTCAATGTTTTCCTTTATATTATATAGCATGTTATAGATTATACTTACTTTGTGCTCTATAGTCTAATTGCAGTGCTTTTCGTATTTGTTGTAGAGTGTTCGAAATTAGTATATTAGCGCTTTTGTTTTTTCAATGTTTTTCCTTTATATTATATAGCATGTTATAGATTATACTTACTTTGTGCTCTATAGTTCTAATTGCAGTGCTTTTCGTATTTGTTGTAGAGTGTTCGAAATAGTATATTTAGCGCTTCTGTTTTTCAATGTTTTTCCTTTATATTATATAGCATGTTATAGATTATACTTACTTTGTGCTCTATAGTTCTAATTGCAGTGCTTTTCGTATTTGTTGTAGAGTGTTCGAAATTAGTATATTTAGCGCTTTTGTTTTTTCAATGTTTTTCGTATATTATATAGCATGTTATAGATTATACTTACTTTGTGCTCTATAGTTCTAATTGCAGTGCTTTTCGTATTTGTTGTAGAGTGTTCGAAATTAGCGCTTTTTTTTTTCAATGTTTTTCCTTTATATTATATAGCATGTTATAGATTATACTTACTTTGTGCTCTCTATAGTTCTAATGCAGTGCTTTTCGTATTTGTTGTAGAGTGTTCGAAATTAGTAAATTTAGCGCTTTTGTTTTTTCAATGTTTTTCCTTTATATATATAGCATGTTATAGATTATACTTACTTTGTGCTCTATAGTTCTAATTGCTGTGTTTTCGTATTTGTTGTAGAGTGTTCGAAATTAGTATATTTAGCGTTTTTTGTTTTTCAATGTTTTTCCTTTATATTATAGCATGTTATAGATTATACTTACTTTGTGCTCTATAGTTCTAATTGCAGTGCTTTTCGTATTTGTTGTAGAGTGTTCGAAATTAGTATATTTAGCGCTTTGTTTTTTCAATGTTTTTCCTTATATTATATAGCATGTTATAGATTATACTTACTTTGTGCTCTATAGTTCTAATTGCAGTGCTTTTCGTATTTGTTGTAGAGTGTTCGAAATTAGTATATTTAGCGCTTTTGTTTTTCAATGTTTTTCCTTTATATTATATAGCATGTTATAGATTATACTTACTTTGTGCTCTATAGTTCTAATTGCAGTGCTTTTCGTATTTGTTGTAGAGTGTTCGAAATTAGCGCTTTTGTTTTTCAATGTTTTTCCTTTATATTATATAGCATGTTATAGATTATACTTACTTTGTGCTCTATAGTTCTAATTGCAGTGCTTTTCGTATTTGTTGTAGAGTGTTCGAAATTAGTATATTTAGCGCTTTGTTTTTTTCAATGTTTTCCTTTATATTATATAGCATGTTATAGATTATACTTACTTTGTGCTCTATAGTTCTAATTGCAGTGCTTTTCGTATTTGTTGTAGAGTGTTCGAAATTAGTATATTTAGCGCTTTTGTTTTTCAATGTTTTTCTTTATATTATATAGCATGTTATAATTATACTTACTTTGTGCTCTATAGTTCTAATTGCAGTGCTTTTCGTATTTTTTAGAGTGTTCGAAATTAGTATATTTAGCGCTTTGTTTTTCAATGTTTTTCCTTTATATATTATAGCATGTTATAGATTATACTTACTTTGTGCTCTATAGTTCTAATTGCAGTGCTTTTCGTATTTGTTGTAGAGTGTTCGAAATTAGTATATTTAGCGCTTTGTTTTTTCAATGTTTTTCCTTTATATTATATAGCATGTTATAGATTATACTTACTTGTGCTCTATAGTTCTAATTACAGTGCTTTTCGTATTTGTTGTAGAGTGTTCGAAATTAGTATATTAGCGCTGCTTTTTTTTTCAATGTTTTTCCTTTATATTATATAGCATGTTATAGATTATACTTACTTTGTGCTATATAGTTCTAATTGCAGTGCTTTTCGTATTTGTTGTAGAGTGTTCGAAATTAGTATATTTAGCGCTTTTTTTTTCAATGTTTTTCCTTTATATTATATAGCATGTTATAGATTATACTTACTTTGTGCTCTATAGTTCTAAACAGTGCTTTTCGTATTTGTTGTAGAGTGTTCGAAATTAGTATATTTAGCGCTTTTGTTTTTTCAATGTTTTTCTTTATATTATATAGCATGTTATAGATTATACTTACTTTGTGCTCTATAGTTCTAATTGCAGTGCTTTCGTATTTGTTGTAGAGTGTTCGAAATTAGCGCTTTTGTTTTTTCAATGTTTTCCTTTATATTATATAGCATGTTATAGATTATACTTACTTTGTGCTCTATAGTTCTAATTGCAGTGCTTTTCGTATTTGTTGTAGAGTGTTCGAAATTAGTATTTAGCGCTTTTGTTTTTTCAATGTTTTTCCTTTATATTATTATATAGCATGTTATAGATTATACTTACTTTGTGCTCTATAGTTCTAATTGCAGTGCTTTTCGTATTTGTTGTAGAGTGTTCGAAATTAGTATATTTAGCGCTTTTTGTTTTTCAATGTTTTTCTTTATATATATAGCATGTTATAGATTATACTTACTTTGTGCTCTATAGTTCTAATTGCAGTGCTTTTCGTATTGTTGTAGAGTGTTCGAAATTAGTATATTTAGCGCTTTTGTTTTTTCAATGTTTTTCCTTATATTATATATAGCATGTTATAGATTATACTTACTTTGTGCTCTATAGTTCTAATTGCAGTGCTTTTCGTATTTTTGTAGAGTGTTCGAAATTAGTATATTTAGCGCTTTTTTTTTCAA
This sequence comes from Andrographis paniculata, assembly GCF_009805555.1. Lineage (NCBI taxonomy): Eukaryota > Viridiplantae > Streptophyta > Magnoliopsida > Lamiales > Acanthaceae > Andrographis > Andrographis paniculata. Next base: position 25,947 of record NW_026137460.1, on the reverse strand, counting down.
TTTTTTCCTTTATATTATATAGCATGTTATAGATTATACTTACTTTGTGCTCTATAGTTCTAATTGCAGTGCTTTTCGTATTGTTGTAGAGTGTTCGAAATTAGTTTTAGCGCTTTTGTTTTTTCAATGTTTTTCTTTATATTAGCATGTTATAGATTATACTTACTTTGTGCTCTATAGTTCTAATTGCAGTGCTTTTCGTATTTGTTGTAGAGTGTTCGAAATTAGTATATTTAGCGCTTTTGTTTTTCAATGTTTTTCCTTTATTATTATATAGCATGTTATAGATTATACTTACTTTGTGCTCTCTATAGTTCTAATTGCAGTGCTTTTCGTATTTGTTGTAGAGTGTTCGTTATTAGTATTTAGCGCTTTTGTTTTTTCAATGTTTTTCCTTTATATTATATAGCATGTTATAGATTATACTTACTTTGTGCTCTATAGTTTTAATTGCAGTGCTTTTCGTATTTGTTGTAGAGTGTTCGAAATTAGTATATTTAGCGCTTTTGTTTTTTTCAATGTTTTTCCTTTATATTATATAGCATGTTATAGATTATACTTACTTGTGCTTATAGTTCTAATTGCAGTGTTTTCGTATTTGTTGTAGAGTGTTCGAAATTAGTATATTAGCGCTTTTGTTTTTTCAATGTTTTTCCTTTATATTATATAGCATGTTATAGATTATACTTACTTTGTGCTCTATAGTTCTAATTACAGTGCTTTTCGTATTTGTTGTAGAGTGTTCGAAATTAGTATATTTAGCGCTTTTGTTTTTTAATGTTTTTCCTTTATATATTATATAGCATGTTATAGATTATACTTACTTTGTGCTCTATAGTTCTAAATGCAGTGCTTTTCGTATTGTTGTAGAGTGTTCGAAATTAGTATATTTAGCGCTTTTGTTTTTTCAATGTTTTCTTTATATTATATAGCATGTTATAGATTATACTTACTTTGTGCTCTATAGTTCTAATTGCAGTGCTTTTCGTATTTGTTGTAGAGTGTTCGAAATTAGTATAATTAGCGCTTTGTTTTTTCAATGTTTTTCCTTTATATTATATAGCATGTTATAGATTATACTTACTTTGTGCTCTATAGTTCTAATTGCAGTGCTTTTCGTATTTGTTGTAGAGTGTTCGAAATTAGTATATTTAGCGCTTTGTTTTTTCAATGTTTTTCCTTTATATTATATAGCATGTTATAGATTATACTTACTTTTGCTCTCTATAGTTCTAATTAAGTGCTTTTCGTATTTTTGTAGAGTGTTCGAAATTAGTACATTTAGCGCTTTTGTTTTTTCAATGTTTTTCCTTTATATTATATAGCATGTTATAGATTATACTTACTTTGTGCTCTATAGTTTTAATTGCAGTGCTTTTCGTATTTGTTGTAGAGTGTTCGAAATTAGTATATTAGCGCTTTTGTTTTCAATGTTTTTCCTTTATATATATAGCATGTTATAGATTATACTTACTTTGTGCTCTATAGTTCTAATTGCAGTGCTTTTCGTATTTGTTGTAGAGTGTTCGAAATTAGTATATTTAGCGCTTTTGTTTTTTCAATGTTTTCCTTTTATATATAATGTTATAGATTATACTTACTTTGTGCTCTATAGTTCTAATTGCAGTGCTTTTCGTATTTGTTGTAGAGTGTTCGAAATTAGTATATTTAGCGCTTTTGTTTTTTCAATGTTTTTCCTTTTATTATTATATAGCATGTTATAGATTATACTTACTTTGTGCTCTCTATAGTTCTAATTAAAGTGCTTTTCGTATTTATTGTAGAGTGTTCGAAATTAGTAAGTTTAGCGCTTTTGTTTTTTCAATGTTTTTCCTTTATTTATATAGCATGTTATAGATTATATTTACTTTGTGCTCTTTAGTTTTAATTACAGCGCTTTTCGTATTTGTTGTAGAGTGTTCGAAATTAGTATATTTAGCGCTTTTGTTTTTTCAATGTTTTTCCTTTATATTATATAGCATGTTAGAGATTATACTTACTTTGTGCTCTATAGTTCTAATTACAGTGATTTTCGTATTTGTTGTAGAGTGTTCGAAATTAGTATATTTAGCGCTTTTGTTTTTTCAATGTTTTTCCTTTATATTATGTAGCATGTTATAGATTATACTTACTTTGTGCTCTATAGGTCTAATTACAGTGATTTTCGTATTTGTTGTAGAGTGTTCGAAATTAGTATATTTAGCGCTTTTGTTTTTTTAATGTTTTTCCTTTATATTATATAGCATGTTATAGATTATACTTACTTTGTGCTTTATAGTTCTAATTACAGTGATTTTCGTATTTGTTGTAGAGTGTTCGAAATTAGCATATTTAGCGCTTTTGTTTTTTCAATGTTTTCCTTTATATTATGTAGCATGTTATAGATTATACTTACTTTGTGCTCTATAGTTCTAATTACAGTGCTTTTCGTAATTGTTGTAGAGTGTTCGAAATTAGTATAATTAGCGCTTCTGTTTTTTCAATGTTTTTCCCTTATATTATATAGCATGTTAGAAATTATACTTTCTTTGTGCTCCATTATTCTAATTACAGTGCTTTTTGTATTTGTTGTAGAGTGTTCGAAATTAATATATTTAGCGCTTTTGTTTTTTTAATGTTTTTCCTTTATAGTATTATATAGCATGTTATAGATTATACTTACTTCTTGCTCTCTATAGTTCTAATGAAAGTGCTTTTCGTATTTATTGTAGAGTGTTCGAAATTAGTAAGTTTAGCGCTTTTGTTTTTTCAATGTATTTCCTTTATATTATGTAGCATGTTACAGATTATATTTACTTTGTGCTCTATAGTTTTAATTACAGCGCTTTTCGTATTTGTTGTAGAGTGTTCGAAATTAGTATATTTAGCGCTTTTGTTTTTTCAATGTATTTCCTTTATATTATGTAGCATGTTATAGATTATACTTACTTTGTGCTCTATAGGTCTAATTACAGTGCTTTTCGTATTTGTTGTAGATTGTTCGAAATTAGTATATTTAGCGCTTTTGTTTTTTCATTGTTTTTCCTTTATATTATATAGCATGTTAGAGATTATACTTACTTTGTGCTCTATAGCTCTTATTACAGTGCTTTTCGTATTTGTTGTAGAGTGTTCGAAATTAGGGCTTTTGTTTTTTGAATGTTTTTCCTTTATATTATATAACATGTTTTAGATTATACTTACTTTGTGCTCTATAGTTCTAATTACAGTGATTTTCGTATTTCTTGTAGAGTGTTCGAAATTAGTATATTTAGCGCTTTTGTTTTTTCAATGTTTTTCCTTTATATTACATAGCATGTTATAAATTATACTTACTTTGTGCTCGATAGTTCTAATTACAGCACTTTTCGTATTTGTTGTAGAGTGTTCGAAATTAGTATATTTAGCGCTTTTGTTTTTTCAATGTTTTTCCTTTAATTATATAGCATGTTATAAATTATACTTACTTTGTGCTCGATAGTTCTAATTACAGCGCTTTTCGTATTTGTTGTAGAGTGTTCGAAATTAGTATATTTAGCGCTTTTGTTTTTTCAATGTTTTTCTCTTATATTATATAGCATGTTAGAAATTATACTTACTTTGTGCTCCATAGTTCTAATTACAGTGCTTTTTGTATTTGTTGTAGAGTGTTCGAAACTAGTATATTTACCACTTTTGTTTTTTCCATGTTTCCCCTTTATATTATTATATAGCATGTTATAGATTATACTTACTTTGTGCTCTCTATAGTTCTAATTAAACTGCTTTTCATATTTATTGTAGAGTGTTCGAAATTAGTAAGTTTAGCGCTTTTTTTTTTCAATGTTTTTCCTTTATATTATATAGCATGTTAGAGATTATATTTACTTTGTGCTCTTTAGTTTTAATTACAGCGCTTTTCGTATTTCTTGTAGAGTGTTCGAAATTAGTATATTTAGCGCTTTTGTTTTTTCAATGTTTTTCCTTTATATTATATAGCATGTTAGAGATTATACTTACTTTGTGCTTTATAGTTCTAAATACAGTGATTTTCGTATTTGTTGTAGAGTGTTCGAAATTAGTATATTTAGCGCTTTTGTTTTTTCACTGTTTTTCCTTTATATTATGTAGCATGTTATAGATTATACTTACTTTGTGCTCTATAGTTCTAATTACAGTGCTTTTCGTAATTGTTGTAGATTGTTCGAAATTAGTATATTTAGCGCTTCTGTTTTTTCATTGTTTTTCCTTTATATTATATAGCATGTTAGAGATTATACTTACTTTGTGCTCTATAGCTCTGATTACAGTGTTTTTCGTATTTGTTGTAGAGTGTTCGAAATTAGCGCTTTTGTTTTTTCAATGTTTTTCCTTTATATTATATAGCATGTTATAGATTATACTTACTTTGTTCTCTATAGTTCTAATTACAGTGATTTTCGTATTTGTTGTAGAGTGTTCGAAATTAGTATATTTAGCGCTTTTGTTTTTTCAATGTTTTTCCTTTATATTATATAGCATGTTAGAGATAATACTTACTTTGTGCTTTATAGTTCTAAATACAGTGATTTTCGTATTTGTTGTAGAGTGTTCGAAATTAGTATATTTAGCGGTTTTGTTTTTTCACTGTTTTTCCTTGATATTATGTAGCATGTTATAGATTATACTTACTTTGTGCTCTATAGTTCTAATTACAGTGCTTTTCGTAATTGTTGTAGATTGTTCGAAATTAGTATAATTAGCACTTCTGTTTTTTCAATGTTTTTCCCTTATATTATATAGCATGTTAGAAATTATACTTACTTTGTGCTCCATTGTTCTAATTACAGTGCTTTTTGTATTTGTTGTAGAGTGTTCGAAGTTAATATATTTAGCACTTTTGTTTTTTTAATGTTTTTCCTTTATAGTATTATATAGCATGTTATAGATTATACTTACTTCTTGCTCTCTATAGTTCTAATTAAAGTGCTTTTCATATTTATTGTACAGTGTTCGAAATTAGTAAGTTTAGCGCTTTTGTTTTTTCAATGTTTTTCCTTTATATTGTATAGCATGTTAGAGATTATATTTACTTTGTGCTCTTTAATTTTAATTACAGCGCTTTTCGTATTTGTTATAGAGTGTTCGAAATTAGTATATTTAGCGCTTTTGTTCTTTCATTGTTTTTCCTTTACATTATATAGCATGTTAGAGATTATACTTACTTTGTGCTTTATAGTTCTAATTACAGTGATTTTCGTATTTGTTGTAGAGTGTTTGAAATTAGTGTATTTAGCGCTTTTGTTTTTTCAATGTATTTCCTTTATATTATGTAGCATGTTACAGATTATATTTACTTTGTGCTCTATAGTTTTAATTACAGCGCTTTTCGTATTTGTTGTAGAGTGTTCGAAATTAGTATATTTAGTGCTTTTTTTTCAATGTTTTTCCTTTATATTATATAGCATGTTAGAGATTATACTTACTTTGTGCTTTATAGTTCTAATTACAGTGATTTTCGTATTTGTTGTAGAGTGTTCGAAATTAGTATATTTAACGCTTTTGTTTTTTCAATGTATTTCCTTTATATTATGTAGCATGTTATAGATTATACTTACTTTGTGCTCCATAGGTCTAATTACAGTGCTTTTCGTATTTGTTGTAGATTGTTCGAAATTAGTATATTTAGCGCTTCTGTTTTTTCATTGTTTTTCCTTTATATTATATAGCATGTTAGAGATTATACTTACTTTGTGCTCTATAGCTCTTATTACAGTGCTTTTCGTATTTGTTGTAGAGTGTTCGAAATTAGCGCTTTTGTTTTTTGAATGTTTTTCCTTTATATTATATAACATGTTTTAGATTATCCTTACTTTGTGCTCTATAGTTCTAATTACAGTGCTTTTCGTATTTGTTGTGGAGTGCTCGAAATTCGTATGTTTAGCGTTTTTGTTTTTTCAATATTTTTCCTTTATATTATTATATAGCATGTAATAGATTATACTTACATTGTGCTCCATAGTTCTAATTATAGTGATTTTCGTATTTGTTGTAGAGTGTTCGAAATTAGTATATTTAGCGCTTTTGTTCTTTCAATGTTTTTCCTTTATATTATATAGCATGTTATAGATTATACTTACTTTGTGCTCTATAGTTCTAATTACAACGCTTTTCGTATTTGTTGTAGAGTGTTCAAAATTAGTATATTTATCGCTTTTGTTTTTTCAATGTTTTTCCCTTATATTATATAGCATGTTAGAAATTATACTTATTTTGTGCTCCATAGTTCTAATTATAGTGCTTTTTATATTTGTTGTAGAGTGTTCGAAATTAGTATATTTAGCACTTTTGTTCTTTCAATGTTTTTCCTTTATATTATTATATAGCATGTTATAGATTATACTTACTTTGTGCTCTCTATAGTTCTAATTAAAGTGCTTTTCATATTTATTGTAGAGTGTTCAAAATTAGTAAGTTTAGCGCTTTTGTTTTTTCAATGTTTTGAGACATTGAAGGCAAAGCTTACTCAAGCACCAGTACTTGTGCTATCAAATTTTTAGAAGACCTTTGAGCTTAAGTGTGACGCTTCGGGCAAAGGCATGGGTGTAGTTTTGCTTCAAGAAGGTCGACCCATAGCCTATCATAGTGAGAAATTTGGAGGGGCTGCCTTGAATTACTCTACATATGACAAGGAGTTATATGCGGTGGTACGTGCTTTGAAGACATGGCAACATTATTTGATGCCACGAGAGTTTGTGATACACACCGATCATGAGACCTTGAAGCACTTGAGGGGGCAACAAAAGCTGAATCGAAGGCACGCACGATGGGTATCTTTTATTGAGTCATTTCCATACACCATCAAGTACAAAAAGGGTAAGGATAATATTGTCGCAGATGCACTCTCACGTAGGTATGCTTCAATTTCATACGCATCCACGCATTTATTAGGATTTGAGCATGTTAAAGAATTATACCACACTGATGAGGATTTCAAAGATGTGTATGCTTTGTGTGAATGTCATGGGCATGATAAGTATTGCAGACATGAGGGATTTTTGTACTATGATAATCGACTTGGTATCCCAAAATGCTCCATTCGGGAGTTACTAATACAAGAAGTTCACGGTGGTGACATGATGGGCCACTTTGGGAAGAATGCTACAATGGAAGCTCTTGGAGAGAAATTTTATTGGCCTGGAATGCGCAAGCAAGTTGCAGATTATATTTCACGATGCGTGACGTGCCTTAAAGCCAAGTCAACACTTAAGCCACATGGACTCTACAGGCCTCTTCCACCCCCTGAGGGACCTTGGATTGATATTAGTATGGATTTTGTATTGGGTTTACCTAAGACCGCAAGTGCTAAAGATTCTATTTTCGTTGTGGTTGACAGGTTTTCCAAGATGGCGCATTTCATTCTCTGTGCAAAGACAAATGATGCCCATCACATCGCCAAACTATTTTTCAAAGGAGATAGTACGCCTTCATGGATTGCCAAGGTCTATTGTCTCAGATCGTGATGCAAAGTTCATGAATGCCAAACAACCCCTTCGAGATCTTCGTCTTCTACAGCCTCGTCTCTCTCGTCCCATCTGGCAATGGTCGAATTGAAGCAGCGAATCCTCAATTCCCTCTCCAAGCTCGCCGACCGCGACACGCATCAGATCGCTGTGGAGGACCTCGAGAAGACAATCCATTCCATCTCAAATGACGGCATCTCAATGCTTGAATTGCCTCTGCGACGCCGTCAATGACCCCAAGCCCGCCGTGAAGAAGGAGAGCCTCCACCTGCTCGCCGCTCTCTGAGCCGCCCACACCGATCCTGCCGCCACTCACCTCACTAAAATTATTTCCCACATTGTCAGGAGGCTCAAGGATTCCGATTCCCAGGTTAGGGACGCGTGTCGCGACACCATTGGCTCCCTGGCGAGGCTGTACTTGAAGTGCGGCGGTGGCGCCGGAGATGGCGCTGTTTCGCTCTTTGTTAAGCCCCCTTTTTGAGGCGATGAATGAGAACAACAAAACCGCCCAAGCAGGTGCGTTTATGTGTATGGCTAAGATGGTGGAATGTGCTACTGATCTGCCTCCGGCAACGTTTCAGAAGCTTTGCCCTAGGGTCTGCAAGTATTTGAACAATCCTAATTTCTTTGCCAAGGCTTCTCTGCTGCAAGTTGTCTCCAGCCTTTCTAAGGTTTAATCGCTTCTCCATAACTGCTTTGCTGCATTGGCTGTTCTTGTTAATGTTTGAGTTTATCTGCCCTAACCATTTCGAATCAATTAATATTTGAAACTTTTGGAAAACTTTTGGAGTATGCAACAGGCTGTTTTCTTGGACAAGTTTTTTAGGGGATAGAATGTGGTGATGATAATCTTATAGAAAGATGGACCTTAGGGCTGTACAATTCTATACCATAGGAATATTGCTGGGGGCCCTTATATTCGGTTTCAGAAGCAAGAGAATTCTTATCATGCTTAGGAGTCTTTTCTTGTATATAGCTACTACATGTGCACAACTCTTATTTTACATCCTCTTGATGTGTTTAATGAAAGCTATATATTTGTTTCTCAAGAAAAGAGAAAGGTTCTGTGATTTCACTGGAGAAGAAATACAAATCAACTTTACAAGATGGGAACTTGTTGAATCTCTGTGATTTGTTGTTTGATCACACGGGGATTAAGCATGCCACTCCTATTTGGTCACAAGGATAATCTTTCTTCTTATTATTATGGCTTCCTATTTGGTATACGATAATTTGCTCTTATTCCTTAGTCATTGCCGCAGTTTATTAGCATATTGTGTGGTATTCTTCTTCTTGTTTTTAGGTTTGGGGTATTGAGACTGTAGGAAGATAGTTTGCTCTAGTCATTGCCGACGTTTATGATAGCATACTGTAAAGCACTGGTTTTTATGGATGCCGGTCTTCAACCATATTTTTTCAGCCTATGGCCAATAATCTGTTGAAAACTTTTCTTGGCTGAATAGGGTTGAAGATGCAAATTTGAATTAAACTTTTGATAATGTGGAAATGGATAGTTGATTGGGCCTTATAATCCTTGAAAGTGTTCAAATTGTTGTTAAGAATGAGATGAGATTACTTCTTGTTAAGAATGAGATGAGATTACTACTACTACTACTCAGCTAGCCAGATCCCTGCTAGCTAGCTTAGCTGCTGGATAGCTGAGCTCGCCTCTGTGCTCAATATGTATGTATGTATGTATGTATCATAATGAGAAGGAGGATGAGGATGAGGTTGCAGTGGGGGAACATATACTCATTCATTCCTTCAGCTGCAACTCCCTCTTGACAGCTTGCTACCTAGGCGGGTAGTTATGTTGTGAAAAACCAATTACATTGTTTGGTTGTATTAGTTCCCTCTTTTTTCTTGTTGCCATAGATTAAACAAACCCCTTGGCTTTTTAATCTTTAATGTTATTATTTACTTGTTGTGTTTCTAGGTAAGTTTCAATGAATTTATTTTATGTTATGAGTGTTCATAGTGTGAGCAGGTCCTTGCCACTGCTCATTATTTATTAACAAATTTTAGTTTCTCTTTGAATGTGTCAGATCAATGAGGGATAACTCCATATTGGTAAGTGGAGAAAGTGGTGCTGGTAAAACAGAAACTACTAAGATGCTTATGCGGTATCTTACCTATTTGGGAGGTCGTAAAAAAACTGAAGGGCGGACAGTAGAATAACAAGTTCTTGAGGTAACGTATATGCTTTAACTTATAATTTGTGCTTAAGTTTTTCACTTCTATGATAATGTTGAGTATACTATTGGAACTTTCTGATTTATGTATGGAACAATTGGCTGATTGTTGTCTTGCTGAAGCTAATGAGCATTTTAAGATAATTAGAAATATTTGTTTTCCTCATATGTACACAAACTCCACTAAGGTTGGACGGTCTTAAGAATTTTCACTTTATTACTAGCTGAATGACTTTATTTGGTAGTTTTTGTAGACCAGGAAATATCTGTTTGTTTCGTAACGGCTACTTGCCTTTATTGAAATATGATATCTAATAATTAGGAACCACAAGGGATTGGTTCTCAGAAAAACCCTTTATGGTTATTTAAATAAATCTTCTTAAACCTTAGTATGGCTTATTTAACTGACATGATTTTTGTGTCTATTAGTCCTTTTATCTCTGGTATATTTGAAACATAATGAGTGGTTTAATGCAGTCCAATCCGGTACTGGAATCATTTGGTAATGCAAAAACTGTATGAAATAACAATTTAAGGTGAAAGTTTCTCAACTTGTTTAAATCAGACTGATGGTATTGAAAACAATGACATTACAGCTAGTAATCCAGAATGGCTTGTGATTATGCAGTCGCTTTGGTAAATTTGTGGAAATTCAGTTTGATAAACATGGACGAATATCTGGAGCAGCCATAAGAACTTATCTTATTGAAAGATCTCGAGTGTGCCAAATTTCAGATCCTGAACGCAATTATCACTGTTTCTATCTTCTTTGTGCTGCTCCAAATGAGGTAATTACTATTACACTAAAATTCTCTGTCACAGATTTCAGTTTGATATCCTCACAGCCATTTTACTTGTGATCAGGATATTGACAAGTACAAGCTAGGGCCTCTGAAGACATTCCATTATCTCAATCAATCTAATTGTATTGAACTTGCTGGTGTGAATGATGCTCATGAGTATTTGGCTACCAGGAGGGCAATGGATGTTGTCGGAATAAGTCAAAAGGACAAGGTAAAATCTTAATGCTCGTGTCTTCTTGATATAATGTAGCACTCTATCCTCAGGTGCTTAAGGTTCTCTCACCCTTCAGGATGCAATTGTGGCAACTATTCTCCATCTTCGTAATGTTGACTTTTCTAAGGGGCAGGAAATTGATTCGTCAGTTATAAAGGATGACGAATCGAAATTCCATCTTAAGACAGTTGCAGAGCTTCTTATGTATGATTGAAGCCCATTTCAAGCCATCAGTATTTCTTAAAGCTTTACTATTTCTGGATTTTATTATATTATATTTTATTTTATTACTACGTGTAATCCTGTTGCACTGGAAGATGCAATACTGAAGCGTGTGATGGTCACTCCTGAAGAAGTTATTAAGAGAAGTCTTGATCCTACTGCTGCATTAACGACATGTCTTCAAGATGGAGCAGGAGGAGTACGAAAGAGAGGTGATTGACTGGAGCTACATAGAATTTGTAGATAACCAAGATGTTCTTGATCTTATTGAAAAGGTTCACATTTCTACTTTTGTTTGTTTGCTCTGAGTTTCGAGATCAACATTGCATGTAGTGTTAATTCAGAAACAAATTATTCTCTCTGTTTTTGTTCGGTATAGCTATTACTGTTAATTTTTTTTCTTCAAATTCGCCCTTGCATTGATTACTACCTTCCCCCACTTTTGAATTACCCATGATTTTATTTTGTAATTTAGCTGTTTCTGTAGAGCTATACACAGTACATCCCGCTACAAATCATTGATCTCGATTCCTGGTTGAAGACCCCCTCAATATATGTTTTTGATTGCTCTGTTGCTGGATTTATTGTGAATGCCTTCATTGAGGTACAGTTTTCCTACCAAGAAAGCTTCAGTCGAGCTAGTGAGTCGGTTTTAACCTTTTTTTTCTTTGTTCTCTATATTTTAACAACACAGCTCCAGGAAAATAGTACCTCAAAGTTCTGGATCTTCCATGAGGGACTGTATTTTGCTAGCAGCCTGTGAAGCTCATGAGACGCTACCACAAAGTGCTGAGTTTCCTGCTGATGTATTTACTTCCTGCCTTACAACACCCATAAAAATGGCACTAAGATGGTGATCCACAACTCAATTTTATTCCTAATTTGAATTGCCGTTTACATCATGTTTTTGGTTTATGTTCCATTATTATGTAGCTATCACCAGTTGGTTAGTGTCTGTTGTTTGTATTGGTGAAACGAAGAATAGTCTATCTCTTCTCTATCTCTCAGAATGTCCTGTAGGTGGCTCGAACAGGATGCAATTGCACAACATATTCTCTAAGAGCTATATTAAATTGAATGATTTAAAAAGAATGAAATCACTTGTTGATATAATCCTACGTGGATTTTTTTTATTTTATTTTATAAATAGTTATTGGTCATTGAAACAAACTAGGCTACAAGCCTTTAGTAGGAGTCTGAATCCTTAATATCTAAACGTGTTATTTTTCTGATATGTAATAGTCTTCGCTTGATGAGATATTTTTTGATCATGCGTTTTGAAGACCAATTGCCTGTTCAGCTAGTTTATTTTTGTTTGTTTTGTATCTTTTCTATTTCCTATACGGTTTCAACCCAATTGCTGGCTCTCACTATCAGAGGTTTCTCATGTGATGGGTTGTGTGCTGCTTCATGAATTTTATCTCTTTTGAATGTATGATTTCTTCCTTTTTTGTCATATATCTTGTGAATGCAACTAAAGGTTTTTGTTCGGAATGAATGTTATGCTTGACTTGGTTGGCAATTATCTTTGTTTTTTATTTTTTCGGTTTTGCCATCTTGTTCCATTCCCCTCTTAAAAGTTATTGCTAATAATTATGTGGTTCATTTTATTTCAGGTCCTGTTCTCAGTCACTTCTTCATGAATCAATTGATTATTCTCTGATTGATAGAATTCCTGGCCGCCAAACTAACAGGAAGACCCTTCTTGGGGAGTTGAACTGGATATTCACAGCTGTGACTGATACTATTAAATGGAATGTACTTCCTCATGGTAACAAACACCTAATGTCATTTGGTCTATGTTTTATTCTAATCTTAGCTATCATATTTTGTTCTTAATCTAATTGAAGGAGACTTTGAATGCTACATATTTATTCAAGAGATTGTTCAGGCAAAATCTTTTGGTTGCCAGCCTGTTTCGAAATTTTTTGCTTGCTGAAAGGATAATGCGGTCTGCAAATTGTTTGCCATTTTCACATCCAATGTTACCACCAACCCATCAGCACCATATATGGTAAATATTTGTGCTTGTCTGTCAAATGTACATCTAAGACATGTGTTCTTCATAAATTGGTATTTATCTGTCTTATATCCTTGTGATTTGCAGGGATGCATGGGACATGGCTATACACTAAAATATGCCTTTCTCAGCTTCTGACATTAGTTGAGGACCCAGAGGCCGAGTTCCAGGTATCTCTGACTATTACGTGTATTTTTTGCAGTTCGGAATTTATCATGTAGTGCATAAATGGTAGTTAATCTCATTGAGACATAGTACTACGACACATACATGGAGCCCTCCCATTTGGGGGTTGCCATATGGATATAGAACTTCAAAATTTCTTTTTTATTTGATATTGTACATGATATTGCTGGTTTACATTTGTTTATTAGAGGATGATTGGTTTATAGATTGAGATGCAATCACATAGGAAATTAGGATATAATGTGCTTTGGTTCCTAATTCATGGATATAATACCATGTATTGTACGACATGTCTGAATATACATAGTCGTATTTTTCTAGTTGCAAAGCTTTACACTACTAATGTCTGTGTTATGGCATGTTATACATACAGTTTGAACGTCTATTGATATATACGGCTCAATATACTCAAAAATTGTACTTGTGGATGATGTAGGTGTCACACTTCCACTGGTCAAGGTCTTCGTGACATCCGCCTCAGTCCCGGACACACCCTTTATTTTGCCGACCATTGCTGGGGTGACTACCCTTCGCGATGTCGTTGGTGAAGATCCTACTGAGTGGAACTACAAGGATGTACGGATCTACTTTCATACCTTTCTTGTATTGCCTTCCAAAATTTATAAGAAATATGACCTAAACTAATCTTTGTGTTGGCAATTGCAGCTTACGCGCAACCCCTGAAGCGTATCTACCGATTCACCCATGTTAGTTGCCCCGTTTGTCTTATGGATTGTATGTCGTACCCATTTTTGGATGGATTGTGTTGAGGCTGTGTGAACTATATGTGGAATGGATGCATAGACCATTGGAGTTTTAATTCGTGTGGTGAAAGATGTGGTTATGGATTGATGGATATCCGTACTTGCTTATTGTTAGGTTTGGTGTTTGAACTGTTAAGCACGTTTTAACGGAACAGGATGTTGATGTGTAGTGCTTGCTAGGCTTGTTTTATGGGTTGCTTTACTTTGTTGTTAGGTATGGAGATTGTCCAGAAAAAACTATGGTGTCCATGTGCCTTAATGTTGGGTTTAATGTATTTACTATGAATTAATGTATCCTATAACATGCTATATAATATAAATGAAAAACATTGAAAAAATAATAGCGCTAAATGTACTAATTTCGAACACTCTACAACAAATACAAAAAGCACTGCAATTAGAACTATATAGAGCACGAAGTAAGTATAATCTATAACATGCTATAGGATATAAACGAAAAACATTGAAAAAAAAAAACGCTAAATATACTAATTTCGAACACTCTACAACAAATACGAAAAGCACTGCAATTAGAACAATATAGAGCACAAAGTAAGTATAATCTATAACATGCTATATAATATAAAGGAAAAACATTGAAAAAAACAAAACGCTAAATATACTAATTTCGAACACTCCACAACAGATACGAAAAGCACTGCAATTAGAACTATAAAGAGCACAAAGTAAGTATAATCTCTAACATGCTATATAATATAAACAAAAAACATTGAAAAAAACAAAGCGCTAAATATACTAATTTCGAACACTCTACAACAAATACGAAAAGCACTGCAATTAGAACTATATAGAGCACAAAGTAAGTATACTCTATAACATGCTATATAATATAAACGAAAAACATTGAAAAAAACAAAGCGCTAAATATACTAATTTCGAACATTCTACAACAAATACGATAAGCACTGCAATTAGAACTATATAGAGCACAAAGTAAGTATAAACTATAACATGCTATATAATATAAACGAAAAACATTGAAAAAAGAATAGCGCTAAATGTACTAATTTCGAACACTCTACAACAAATACGAAAAGCACTGCAATAAGAACTATATAGAGCACAAAGTAAGTATAATCTATACAATGCTATAGGATATAAACGAAAAACATTAAAAAACAAAAGTGCTAAACGTACTAATTTCGATCACTGTACAACAAATACGAAAAGCACTGCAATTAGAACTATATAGAACACAAAGTAAGTATAATCAATAACATGCTATATAATATAAACGAAAAACATTGAAAAAAACAAAGCGCTAAATATACTAATTTCGAATACTCTACAACAAATACGAAAAACACTGCAATTAGAACTATATAGAGCACAAAGTAAGTATACTCTATAACATGCTATATAATATAAACGAAAAACATTGAAAAAAACAAAGCGCTAAATATACTAATTTCGAACACTCTACAACAAATACGAAAAGCACTGCAATTAGAACTATTTAGAGCACAAAGTAAGTATAAACTATAACATGCTATATAATATAAACGAAAAACAATGAAAAAATAATAGCGCTAAATGTACTAATTTCGAACACTCTACAACAAATACGAAAAGCACTGCAATAAGAACTATATAGAGCACAAAGTAAGTATAATCTATAACATGCTATAGGATATAAACGAAAACCATTGAAAAAACAAAAGTGGTAAACGTACTAATTTCGAACACTCTAAAACAATACGAAAAGCACTGTAATTAGAACTATATAGCACAAAGTAAGTATAATCTATAACATGCTATATAATATAAACGAAAAACATTGATAAAACAAAATCGCTAAATGGACTAATTCCGTACTCTCTACACCAATACGAAAAGCACAGCAATTAGAACTATATAGAGAACAAAGTAAGTATACTCTATAACATGCTATATAATATAAACGAAAAACATTGAAAAAAACAAAGCGCTAAATATACTAATTTCGAACACTCTACAACAAATACGAAAAGCACTGCAAATAGAACTATAGAGCACAAAGTAAGTATAATCTATAACATGCTATATAATATAAACAAAAAACATTGAAAAAAACAAAGCGCGAAATATACAAATTTCGAACACTCTACAACAAATACGAAAAGCACTGCAATTACAACTATAAAGAGCACAAAGTAAGTATAATCTCTAACATGCTATATAATATAAACAAAAAACATTGAAAAAAACAAAGCGCTAAATATACTAATTTCGAACACTCTACAACAAATACGAAAAGCACTGCAATTAGAACTATATAGAGCACAAAGTAAGTATACTCTATAACATGCTATATAATATAAACGAAAAACATTGAAAAAAACAAAGCGCTAAATATACTAATTTCGAACATTCTACAACAAATACGATAAGCAGTGCAATTAGAACTATATAGAGCACAAAGTAAGTATAATCTATAACATGCTATATAATATAAATGAAAAACATTGAAAAAATAATAGCGCTAAATGTACTAATTTCGAACACTCTACAACAAATACAAAAAGCACTGCAATTAGAACTATATAGAGCATGAAGTAAGTATAATCTATAATATGCTATAGGATATAAACGAAAACCATTGAAAAAACAAAAGTGGTAAACGTACTAATTTCGAACACTCTAAAACAATACGAAAAGCACTGTAATTAGAACTATAGAGCAAAAAGTAAGTATAATCTATAACATGCTATATAATATAAACGAAAAACATTGATAAAACAAAATCGCTAAATGGACTAATTTCGTACTCTCTACACCAATACGAAAAGCACTGCAATTAGAACTATATAGAGAACAAAGTAAGTATACTCTATAACATGCTATATAATATAAACGAAAAACATTGAAAAAAACAAAGCGCTAAATATACTAATTTCGAACACTCTACAACAAATACGAAAAGCACTGCAATTAGAACTATAGAGCACAAAGTAAGTATAATCTATAACATGCTATATAATATAAACAAAAAACATTGAAAAAAACAAAGCGCTAAATATACAAATTTCGAACACTCTACAACAAATACGAAAGCACTGCAAGTAGAAGTATATAGAGCACAAAGTAAGTATAATTTATAACATGCTATATAATATAAAGGAAAAACATTAAAAAAACAAAAGCGCTAAATGTACTAATTTCGAACACTCTACGAAAAATACGAAAAGCACTGCAATTAGTACTATATAGAGCAGAAAGTAAGTAAAATCTATAACATGCTATATAATATATAGGAAAAATATTGAAAAAACAAAAGCGCTAAATATACTAATTTCGAACACTCTACAACAAATACGAAAAGCACTGCAAATAGAACTATATAGAGCACAAAGTAAGTATAATCTATAACATGCTATATAATATAAAGGAAAAACATTGAAAAAAACAAAGCGCTAAATATACTAATTTCGAACACTCCACAACAGATACGAAAAGCACTGCAATTAGAACTATATAGAGCACAAAGTAAGTATAATCTATAACATGCTATAGAATATAAACGAAAAACATTGAAAAAACAAAAGCGCTAAATGTACTAATTTCGAACACTCTACAACAAATACGAAAAGCACTGAAATTAGAACTATATAGAGCACAAAGTAAGTATAATCTATAACATGCTATAGAATATGACCGGAAAACATTTAAAAAATAATAGCGCTAAATATACTAATTTCGAACACTCTACAACAAATACGAAAAGCACTGCAATTAGAACTATATAGAGCACAAAGTAAGTATAATCTATAAAATGCTATATAATATAAACAAAAAACATTGAAAAAAACAAAGCGCTAAATATACTAATTTCGAACACTCTACAACAAATACGAAAAGCACTGCAAGTAGAACTATATAGAGCACAAAGTAAGTATAATCTATAACATGCTATATAATATATAGGAAAAACATTGAAAAAACAAAAACGCTAAATATACTAATTTCGAACACTCTACAACAAATACGAAAAGCACTGCAATTAGAACTAGAGCCCAAAGTAAGTATAATCTATAACATGCCATATAATATAAACGAAAAACATTGAAAAAAACAAAGCGCTAAATATACTAATTTCGAACACTCTGCAAGAAATACGAAAAGCACTGCAATTAGAACTATATAGAGCACAAAGTAAGTATAATCTATAACATGCTATATAATATACACGAAATAAATTGAAAAAAACAAAGCGCTAAATATACTAATTTCGAACACTCTACAACAAATACGAAAAGCACTGCAATTAGAACTATATAGAGCACAAAGTAAGTATAATCTATAACATGCTATAGAATATAAACGAAAAACATTGAAAAAACAAAAGCGCTAAATGTACTAATTTCGAACACTCTACAACAAATACGAAAAGCACTGCAATTAGAACTATGTAGAGCACAAAGTAAGTATAATCTATAACATGCTATATAATATGAACGGAAAACATTTAAAAAATAATAGCGCTAAATGTACTAATTTCGAACACTCTACAACAAATACGAAAAGCACTGCAATTAGAACTATCTAGAGCACAAAGTAAGTATAATCTATAAAATGCTATATAATATAAACAAAAAACATTGAAAAAGACAAAGCGCTAAATATACTAATTTCGAACACTCTACAACAAATACGAAAAGCACTGCAAGTAGAACTATATAGAGCACAAAGTAAGTATAATCTATAACATGCTATATAATATATAGGAAAAACATTGAAAAAACAAAAGCGCTAAATATACTAATTTCGAACACTCTACAACAAATACGAAAAGCACTGCAATTAGAACTATATAGAGCACAAAGTAAGTATAATCTATAACATGCTATATAATATAAACGAAAAACATTGAAAAAACAAAGCGCTAAATATACTAATTTCGAACACTCTACAAGAAATACGAAAAGCACTGCAATTAGAACTATATAGAGCACAAAGTAAGTATAATCTATAACATGCTATATAATATAAACGAAAAACATTGAAAAAAACAAAGCGCTAAATATACTAATTTCGAACACTCTACAACAAATACGAAAAGCAATGCAATTAGAACTATATAGAGCACAAAGTAAGTATAATCTATAACATGCTATATAATATAAAGGAAAAACATTGAAAAAACAATAGCGCCAAATGTACTAATTTCGAACACTCTACAACAAATACGAAAAGCACTGCAATTAGAACTATATAGAGCACAAAGTAAGTATAATCTATAACATGCTATATAATATAAAGGAAAAAACATTGAAAAAAAAAAGCGCTAAATGTACTAATTTCGAACACTCTACAACAAATACGAAAAGCACTGCAATTAGAACTATATAGAGCCCAAAGTAAGTATAATCTATAACATGCTATATAGTATAAATGAAAAACATTGAAAAAACAACAGCGCTTAATATACTAATTTCGAACACTCTACAACAAATACGAAAAGCACTGGAATTAGAACTATATAGAGCACAAAGTAAGTATAATCTATTACAAGCTATATAATATAAAGGAAAAACATTGAAAAAACAAAAGCGCTAAATGTACTAATTTCGAACACTCTACAACAAATACGAAAAGCACTGCAATTAGAACTATATAGAGCACAAAGTAAGTATAATCTATAACATGCAATATTGTATAAACGAAAAACATTGAAAAAACAACAGCGCTAAATATACTAATTTCGAACACTCTACAACAAATACGAAAAGCACTCTAATTAGAACTATAGAGCACAAAGTAAGTATAATCTATAACATGCTATATAATATAAAGGAAAAACATTGAAAAAAACAAAGCGCTAAATATACTAATTTCGAACACTCTACAACAAATACGAAAAGCACTGCAATTAGAAACTATATAGAGCACAAAGTAAGTATAATCTATAACTTGCTATATAATATCAAGGAAAACTATTGAAAAAACAATAGCGCTAAATGTACTAATTTCGAACACTCTACAACAAATACGAAAAGTACTGCAATTAGAACAATATAGAGCACAAAGTAAGTATAATCTATAACATGCTATATAATATAAAGGAAAAACATTGAAAAAACAAAAGCGCTAAATGTACTAATTTCGAACACTCTACAACAAATACGAAAAGCACTGCAATTAGAAACTATATAGAGCACAAAGTAAGTATAATCTATAACTTGCTATATAATATAAAGGAAAACTATTGAAAAAACAAAGCGCTAAATGTACTAATTTCGAACACTCTACACACAACAAATACGAAAAGCACTGCAATTAGAACAATATAGAGCACAAAGTAAGTATAATCTATAACATGCTATATAATATAAAGGAAAAACATTGAAAAAACAAAAGCGCTAAATGTACTAATTTCGAACACTCTACAACAAATACGAAAAGCACTTTAATTAGAACTATAGAGGACAAAGTAAGTATAATCTATAACATGCTATATAATATAAAGGAAAAACATTGAAAAAACAATAGCGCTAAATGTACTAATTTCGAACACTCTACAACAAATACGAAAGCACTGCAATTAGAACTATAGAGCACAAAGTAAGTATAATCTATAACATGCTATATAATATAAAGGAAAAACATTGAAAAAACAAAAGCGCTAATTGTACTAATTTCGAACACTCTACAAAAAATACGAAAAGCACTGCAATTAGAACTATATAGAGCCCAAAGTAAGTATAATCTATAACATGCAATATTGTATAAACGAAAAACATTGAAAAAACAACAGCGCTAAATATACTAATTTCGAACACTCTACAACAAATACGAAAAGCACTCTAATTAAAACTAAAGAGCACAAAGTAAGTATAATCTATAACATGCTATATAATATAAAGGAAAAACATTGAAAAAACAAAGCGCTAAATATACTAATTTCGAACACTCTACAACAAATACGAAAACACTGCAATTAGAACTATATAGAGCACAAAGTAAGTATAATCTATAACTTGCTATATAATATAAAAAACTATTGAAAAAACAAAAGCGCTAAATGTACTAATTTCGAACACTCTACAACAAATACGAAAAGCACTGCAATTAGAACATATAGAGCACAAAGTAAGTATAATCTATAACTTGCTATATAATATAAAGGAAAAACATTGAAAAACAAAAGCGCTAAATGTACTAATTTCGAACACTCTACAACAAATACGAAAAGCACTTTAATTAGAACTATAGAGGACAAAGTAAGTATAATCTATAACATGCTATATAATATAAAGGAAAAACATTGAAAAAACAATAGCGCTAAATGTACTAATTTCGAACACTCTACAACAAATACGAAAGCACTGCAATTAGAACTATATAGAGCACAAAGTAAGTATAATCTATAACATGCTATATAATATAAAGGAAAAACATTGAAAAAACAAAGCGCTAAATGTACTAATTTCGAACACTCTACAAAAAATACGAAAAGCACTGCAATTAGAACTATATAGAGCCCAAAGTAAGTATAATCTATAACATGCTATATGTATAAACGAAAAACATTGAAAAAACAACAGCGCTAAATATACTAATTTCGAACACTCTACAACAAATACGAAAAGCACTCTAATTAGAACTATAGAGCACAAAGTAAGTATAATCTATAACATGCTATATAATATAAAGGAAAAACATTGAAAAAAAACAAAGCGCTAAATATACTAATTTCGAACACTCTACAACAAATACGAAAAGCACTGCAATTAGAACTATATAGAGCACAAAGTAAGTATAATCTATAACATGCACTATTATATAAACGAAAAACATTGAAAAAACAAAAGCGCTAAATATACTAATTTCGAACACTCTACAACAAATACGAAAAGCACTCTAATTAGAACTATAGAGAGCACAAAGTAAGTATAATCTATAACATGCTATATAATATAAAGGAAAAACATTGAAAAAACAAAGCGCTAAATATACTAATTTCGAACACTCTACAACAAATACGAAAAGCACTGCAATTAGAACTATATAGAGCACAAAGTAAGTATAATCTATAACATGCTATAGAATATAAAGTAAAAACATTGAAAAAAACAAAGCGCTAAATGTACTAATTTCGAACACTCTACAACAAATACGAAAAGCACTGCAATTAGAACTATATAGAGCACAAAGTAAGTATAATCTATAACATGCTATATAATATAAAGGAAAAACATTGAAAAAACAAAGCGCTAAATATACTAATTTCGAACACTCTACAACAAATACGAAAAGCACTGCAATTAGAACAATATAGAGCACAAAGTAAGTATAATCTATAACATGCTATATAATATAAAGGAAAAACATTGAAAAAACAAAAGCGCTAAATGTACTAATTTCGAACACTCTACAACAAATACGAAAAGCACTGCAATTAGAACTATAGAGCACAAAGTAAGTATAATCTATAACATGCTATATAATATAAAGGAAAACATTGAAAAAACAAAAGCGCTAAATGTACTAATTTCGAAAACTCTACACAACAATACGAAAAGCACTGCAATTAGAACTATAGAGGACAAAGTAAGTATAATCTATAACATGCTATATAATAAAGGAAAAACATTGAAAAAACAATAGCGCTAAATGTACTAATTTCGAACACTCTACAACAAATACGAAAGCACACTGCAATTAGAACTATATAGAGAACAAAGTAAGTATAATCTATAACATGCTATATAATATAAAGAAAAACATTGAAAAAACAAAGCGCTAAATATACTAATTTCGAACACTCTACAACAAATACGAAAAGCACTCTATTAGAACTATAGAGCACAAAGTAAGTATAATCTATAACATGCTATATAATATAAAGGAAAAACATTGAAAAAACAAAAGCGCTAAATATACTAATTTCGAACACTCTACAACAAATACGAAAAGCACTGCAATTAGAACTATATAGAGCACAAAGTAAGTATAATCTATAACATGCTATATAATATAAAGGAAAACTATTGAAAAAACAATAGCGCTAAATGTACTAATTTCGAACACTCTACAACAAATACGAAAAGCACTGCAATTAGAACATATAGAGCACAAAGTAAGTATAATCTATAACATGCTATATAATATAAAGGAAAAACATTGAAAAAACAAAAGCGCTAAATGTACTAATTTCGAACACTCTACAACAAATACGAAAAGCACTTTAATTAGAACTATAGAGCACAAAGTAAGTATAATCTATAACATGCTATATAATATAAAGGAAAAACATTGAAAAAACAAAAGCGCTAAATGTACTAATTTCGAACACTCTACAACAAATACGAAAGCACTGCAATTAGAACTATATAGAGCACAAAGTAAGTATAATCTATAACATGCAATATTGTATAAACGAAAAACATTGAAAAAACAACAGCGCTAAATATACTAATTTCGAACACTCTACAACAAATACGAAAAGCACTCTAATTAGAACTATAGAGCACAAAGTAAGTATAATCTATAACATGCTATATAATATAAAGGAAAACATTGAAAAAAAAAAGCGCTAAAATACTAATTTCGAACACTCTACAACAAATACGAAAAGCACTGCAATTAGAACTATATAGAGCACAAAGTAAGTATAATCTATAACATGCTATATAATATCAAGGAAAACTATTGAAAAAACAATAGCGCTAAATGTACTAATTTCGAACACTCTACAACAAATACGAAAAGCACTGCAATTAGAACATATAGAGACAAAAAGTATAATCTATAACATGCTATATAATATAAAGGAAAAACATTGAAAAAACAAAAGCGCTAAATGTACTAATTTCGAACACTCTCTACAACAAATACGAAAAGCACTTTAATTAGAACTATAGAGGACAAAGTAAGTATAATCTATAACATGCTATATAATATAAAGGAAAAACATTGAAAAAACAAAGCGCTAAATGTACTAATTTCGAACACTCTACAACAAATACGAAAGCACTGCAATTAGAACTATATAGCACAAAGTAAGTATAATCTATAACATGCTATATAATATAAAGGAAAACATTGAAAAAACAAAAGCGCTAATTGTACTAATTTCGAACACTCTACAAAAAATACGAAAAGCACTGCAATTAGAACTATAGAGCCAAAGTAAGTATAATCTATAACATGCTATATAATGTATAAACGAAAAACATTGAAAAAACAACAGCGCTAAATATACTAATTTCGAACACTCTACAACAAATACGAAAAGCACTCTAATTAGAACTATAGAGCACAAAGTAAGTATAATCTATAACATGCTATATAATATAAAGGAAAAACATTGAAAAAAACAAGCGCTAAATATACTAATTTTCGAACACTCTACAACAAATACGAAAAGCACTGCAATTAGAACTATATAGAGCACAAAGTAAGTATAATCTATAACATGCTATATAATATAAAGGAAAAACATTGAAAAAAACAAGCGCTAAATGTACTAATTTCGAACACTCTACAACAAATACGAAAAGCACTGCAATTAGAACTATATAGAGCACAAAGTAAGTATAATCTATAACATGCTATATAATATAAAGGAAAAACATTGAAAAAAACAAAGCGCTAAATATACTAATTTCGAACACTCTACAACAAATACGAAAAGCACTGCAATTAGAACAATATAGAGCACAAAGTAAGTATAATCTATAACATGCTATATAATATAAAGGAAAAACATTGAAAAAAACAATAGCGCTAAATGTACTAATTTCGAACACTCTACAACAAATACGAAAAGCACTGCAATTAGAACTATATAGAGCACAAAGTAAGTATAATCTATAACATGCTATATAATATAAAGGAAAAACATTGAAAAAACAAAAGCGCTAAATGTACTAATTTCGAAAACTCTACAACAAATACGAAAAGCACTGCAATTAGAACTATAGACGGACAAAGTAAGTATAATCTATAACATGCTATATAATATAAAGGAAAAACATTGAAAAAACAATAGCGCTAAATGTACTAATTTCGAACACTCTACAACAAAAATACGAAAGCACTGCAATTAGAACTATATAGAGCAGAAAGTAAGTATAATCTATAACATGCTATAATATAAAGGAAAAACATTGAAAAAACAACAGCGCTAAATATACTAATTTCGAACACTCTACAACAAATACGAAAAGCACTCTAATTAGAACTATAGAGCACAAAGTAAGTATAATCTATCATGCTATATAATATAAAGGAAAAACATTGAAAAAACAAAGCGCTAAATATACTAATTTCGAACACTCTACAACAAATACGAAAAGCACTGCAATTAGAAACTATATAGAGCACAAAGTAAGTATAATCTATAACTTGCTATATAATATCAAGGAAAACTATTGAAAAAACAATAGCGCTAAATGTACTAATTTCGAACACTCTACAACAAATACGAAAAGCACTGCAATTAGAACAATAGAGCACAAAGTAAGTATAATCTATAACATGCTATATAATATAAAGGAAAAACATTGAAAAAACAAAAGCGCTAAATGTACTAATTTCGAACACTCTACAACAAATACGAAAAGCACTTTAATTAGAACGATAGAGCACAAAGTAAGTATAATCTATAACATGCTATATAATATAAGGGAAAAACATTGAAAAAACAATAGCGCTAAATGTACTAATTTCGAACACTCTACAACAAATACGAAAGCACTTTAATTAGAACGATAGAGGACAAAGTAAGTATAATCTATAACATGCTATATAATATAAAGGAAAAACATTGAAAAAACAATAGCGCTAAATGTACTAATTTCGAACACTCTACAACAAATACGAAAGCACTGCAATTAGAACTATATAGAGCACAAAGTAAGTATAATCTATAACATGCTATATAATATAAAGGAAAAACATTGAAAAAACAACAACGCTAAATATACTAATTTCGAACACTCTACAACAAATACGAAAAACACTCTATTTAACTATATAGAGCACAAAGTAAGTATAATCTAATCATGCTATATAATATAAAGGAAAAACATTGAAAAAACAAAGCGCTAAATATACTAATTTCGAACACTCTACAACAAATA